>NW_007727470.1:309574-311098 GCF_000696425.1 Galeopterus variegatus | reverse complement strand
AAAAAAATTTTATAAATAAATTTTAAAATTTGTTAGGTATTTCATTGTTTGATAGATGGTATAAGAAATACTGGCTCAGTCTATGGTAAAATAAAACTAGAGCTAAGCTAATAGCACACACAGAGGTCGACTAAAAATCTAAGTGTAAGCTCTAAAACTATAGTTATTAGGAAAAACTGTGGGAGAATATCTTTATGACTGGGAGGAAGCACAGGACCATCAGAGCAAAGAAACAAAAAATAAGCAAAAAAATATTAGATTACAGAATGAAAAAGTGATATTTGCGATATTTAAGACTGACAAACAAGAAACTCTTGCAAACCAACAAGAAAAAAAGCAAAGGTGAAACAGAAAAATGAGGCACGATATTAATAGGAAATCTGCAGAAGAGGTAGACTAATAACTAATGCCAATAAGTAAACAAGGATATGCTTAAACTCATTAGTAATTGGATAAATTAAAATATCTATGAAGTGTCATTTTACACCAATTAAATGGGCAAAAATTAGACGTGAAGATGCAGGAAACTCTTCAGGTGGGATGCTGTAACCAAGGACTAAAAGACTAAATTGAGTTACATGTGCCTTATGACAAAAGAAATTTGTTCTTCAGTATATATCCTATATATCCCAAACAAGTTATTGTATAACTCTACATGAAAATATATACTTTAGCTACAGAGCCATTCAGGATGGCAGAGAGTTAGAGGAAAACTAGGTTTCCACTACTGGAAGAAAGGATAAGGAAAATGTGGATGCGCTGAGAGGGTACCATGCAGCAATGAGAAGTAGGGATTAGATGCTCACATAACAACACAGAGGGATCTGAAAAACAGTGCGTAATAGAAAAAGCAGGAACTAGCACCAAGTAAATTAAAAAAATGCATGCATACAAAATAACATACATTCTACAAGAACACATGCAAACCAAAATATACACATGACATAAATTAGAATGGTTGCCTCAACGTGGCAGGAGAAAGGAATGGGGAATGGGGAAACGGGGTTGGGGAGAGAAAGAAAAAAGGACTGAATGTGGCACAAAGTCAGAAGGCAATCAGCAATGGAAAGAACATGAGCTTTGAAGTTGAAGAAACTTGCATTCCAGTCCTAACAGCCACTTACTAGCAGTGTGACTTCAAACAAGGTACTCTTCTGGAAGATGACTTCCTCACTGGCAAAGCTGGGATAGTAGTTGTCATCTCACAGGTGACGATTAGAAAAGTAAACTCTTGATATGTTATGATTCCATAAAAATTCTTTTTCTCTTTTTAAGCTTTTTTTTTTAAAAAAAAGGCATGTGTATATGCGGCTGTTAACCTCCGTGATACTTAGTATTTTAGTCTGATTTCAAGTTTCTTTTGCTCAATTCTAAAATGGGGAAATAATACTACAAAAAGAATATTCAAGGACTTCAGGCTTTGTAAAAGTATTTCATAATTCCAACCAAAATTGAAACCCTGTTTTTTTATATCATTCTGAGAGATGCAGCTAGAGTAGAATATTAGTTTAAGGATTACTTCAA
>NW_007727470.1:306240-309153 GCF_000696425.1 Galeopterus variegatus | reverse complement strand
CAGAAGACTGAGAAACAAAGTGAGAAATGAACAGATTAAAGGTATATTTCAGAAGGCTTGCAGATAAAGTAGACGGAAGAAATAGCAATAATCACCCAGAGCTCTGGCTTCAGCAACGTAGTAGATTGTAATTCAATGTGCTATGACAGGAATGACTGAATGAGAGGTCAGGAATCACAAGGAGCAGGAAACTTAAATGAGAACCCTGGCTCTCACAACATGGGTAGGGGCAAAGGGCCAACAGCAGGGCTTCCCTTGGCAATTTGGAGTGGAAGCTACAGGCTTTGGGAACACAACTGACCTCTCCTGATCACTGATCGTGATTTACAGGCTGCGCCACTTCCTTCCAGGTGTTGCTGGGGCCAACAGCAGGGCTTCCCTTGGCAATTTGGAGTGGAAGCTACAGGCTTTGGGAACACAGCTGACCTCTCCTGATCACTGATCGTGATTTACAGGCTGCGCCACTTCCTTCCAGGTGTTGCTACCTCATTTACAGCCAGCTACAGCCCTGAGAGGTTGCATTTGAGAGATGACGAAATCAAAGGTCATATTTTGTATTTTGTTCAAAGTTACTTAGTAAATGGCCAAGTTGGGATTCAAACGTATTGACTATAAATGTACAGTGCCCAAAACCTACATTCAAGTCCTTAATTAATGGGAGATAAAGTACTATGTGAGGCAAAACACTGCGGGTGCTGAGAACAGTGGGGGATTACTTGGGATGGAAAGGTCACAAAAAGCTTAATTTATCGATCAAGTAAATGCCTGGAACATAATAGGACCTGAAGTAGGTGATATTGGAAGGTATAAACAAAATCTAATTTCTGCCCAAATTAATTATTAATATATAAATATTAAAATTACTTAAACTATTTTAATACTATATCTGTGGCTCAGAATAAAGGAGGTTATATCTTTGTCCAGAGGTTGGCAAACTTTTCCTGTAAAGAGGCTTGTAGTAAATATTTTCAACTTTGTGGACCACAGTCTCAATACCATCTACTCAATGTTGCTATATTTATAGCAGAAAGACAGTCATGAACAATATGTAAGGGAAAGGTATGGCTGTGTTCCAAAAAATTTAAAAAATTTACAGGCCGTGGCTTGCCAGCCTGTGACCTAGTCTCATATTGCTCCCCAAATGTAATGGAATTTTCTGTCACTCATGTTGTAAGGAAGAGTCTGAGCCTAATTAGGATATATCAGACAAAAATAATAATTCTTGGAAGGAATAAAATGTAAAGGGAAGTTTTTTCTGTTGAGTGCTTCCATCAAAAGAAGAGATTTAAACAAATCTCGGTTACAGAGAAACATGGCAGGCATGGCCAGTGGAAGAAAGCTGTCGAGGGAGACTCACTGCACGGCGAGGTCATACCACCAAGGTAAGGTGGGCAGGAGCGCTGCCATGGCTACCTCGTCAGCCAGGCTTCTAGGTCTCCTCTTGCCTCTTTTGACTTGCCTTAATGGAAAGAACTTGGTGAGTTGAAGCCACTAATGAAAGCCCAAATCCCGGGCAGCTTCTGCAATGCCTTCATGCTGTGGCTGAGGTATTCCTGTTTCCCTCTCTCTCTCTTTCTGTCTCTCTCCACTTTTCTTTCTTGTTCTGTTAATGATTGTTCTCTTTTTAATAAAAGTTTTATAACAAATTGAACTTGCATCATCCATTCAACAATTGTTTACTGGGCATCTACGATCTGTGCCTACTCTGAGTGTCTGCTCTGTTTCTACATTGTGGTAGAGGCTGGAGGTTCGGTAGTGAGGAAGCCACTCATCTGAAAGTCCAGATGAGGGTCACTAACTAAGGTCACACATAAATATAACTTGAGCTGGTGATGAGCTGCTTTAAAGGAAATGAGCAAGCTGCTGAGATGAGGCACACCACGGTGAGGAATTAATGTAGAGAATGTACACAGAGAAAGTCTCTCTATGGAGATCTTTAATTAATTAAATTTCCTTTAAATCAAGATCAAAAACACCGTTCTAGAAACTGTTAAAAGGTCATTGGGTTTGAAACATAGTGAGGTGGGGGAGGAAGAAGGGAGAAAAACTAGATTGGAGACATCAGAGAAGAGACCAGGTTATGTTGGGTGGGCCACGGGGCCTTCGTAAGGTCTGGGTGTTTCATTCTGAATGCAGCTAGAAATCAGTGGCAATGGTTTTGAGCTAGGGAGGGATGTAGTTTGTTTCACCGAGATTAATCCAGCTGACCTTAAAAAATGTCTGTACAGGGGACAGGAGTGTAAGTGTGAAGAATATTATAGGGGGCAGGGAGTACTGCAACAGAAAAGGCCTAAGGCGATGGTGGCTTGCTAGGTACAGGGTGGTGGCAGAGGAAATGGAGAAAGTCACTAAATTAGAGATTCATGCTGGAGGAACAAACAGCAAGTTTTATGGAAGAGTCAAAAGGTTTTTAGGTGTGGGTGAGTAGGAGGTGATGAGACGGGCCGGGAAGGGTACTGGAGAATCACAGAAGCCACATGGTTTCTGGTTGGCCCTCCTGATTGGAAGACGGAGCCATTTATCTTGAAAGGGAGGAACAGGGAAGGAGCAGGAGTCGGGAGGGGAACAAAGAGCTATGTTGTGGACATATCTGGACATTCAAGTGGCAAAAGCAAAGAGGCATTTGGACACACTGCCTGACTCTCAGGAGCGTCATTAGAATATAGATGGCATTTTAAGCTGCTGGAATGAATGACATCAGAGGAAGAAAGTGTAGAGGAAAAAAGGCCCAGAACAAAGTTGCACTGCAAGTATATTTTTTAAAATTTTCTGTATATTCTGATGTTTTGACATCTTAGAAGCTCTCTCCGGCTGGGGAGAAGCTGCCCCTCTCTGAGACCAGGCAATTCTTGGAGAAAGCAAAGGTCTCGATGGTGAGCATGCCTTTGACATACAAACTAAACAGTCCAGAGC
>NW_007727470.1:296761-305231 GCF_000696425.1 Galeopterus variegatus | reverse complement strand
CGATCTTAAACTGTTCCTTCTGCCCTAGCTTGCTTTTCCCCCAGAAATGTCAATAAAAGGCCATTGCTTACAACTTCCCCTTGCTCCTGTCTTCTGTACCCTGACCACCTGAAGTCTTTCTTATGTGGCCCTATAGGTATACCCGCCTTCTGTCTGTAGGACCACTGTGTAAATGTACTTTGTTTTCCTGAACTTCTCCTGCATCTTCTCTTATAGCCTAACCTGATTAATCATCTCATAAAAAATATGAAGAAAGAAGGTTCTGAGCAATCATGTTCATAAATGTAGTGAAAGGGGAAAAAAAAAAAAAAAGAAACTGTGTATCTGTAACTAAAGAAAGGGTCAGAAGGTGGAGGCACGTGAGGAAAGACAAAAAAATGGGGTCTGGACTATGAGCAAGTAGCCATGAGGAGAAGACCCTCTCCTACTGTAAACATAGGCAAGAGAGAGTAGATAACAGGGATGTCAGAAGAGTGTCCCCAAAACGGGACACAGGATTTTGTCACACCTATTTTTCAAAGATCACCAAAGATGAGTTATCCACACCCATCATTTTTGTTACAGGTCTCTGATTAAGTTTTAGAAAAAGTTGGATTCTTGCATTTTAAGACTTGATTTATATTTTTAGAAGATCCTTTTAGCAGCTGCCACCCAAGTCCCCCTCCCGCGTATGCACTAGGGCTTATTTAGGGTATACTATTCATTATGATGTATAATGTGCGTTTTCCCCATTGGACTGGAGGTATTTGAGGAAAAGGACTCTATTTTTCCTTCTATAGCCTCTCAAAGACAATTGGGCATCTCATTCTTTACAGAATTGAGAGAACCACCTGACTAATATGTAAATCTCCAAATGTATGATACTTGCTCTAAGTCTTATGCCTGGAGTTTAGTTCATGCAGGAGTCAGATTGGAATCTCTAAGTGTGAATAGCTACGAACTCATAATTTGTTACCAGCCATTTATTGAAGATAGTTGTAAAAATATTCTTAAGTCAGAAACCATTAATCCAATATGAGAAAAGTGTTATACCAAATATTTTAGAGAATTTATGAGGAGATATATTTAATGAAGACAAACCTGATGATATATAATATTCGGAATCAGTTATGTGCTATAGGTCTTCTGTGTGCTTACTAATTTTTATTAATGGTTTGTATACACTGAATTAAGTTCCCTGCAACTAATGTGTTTTATTCTTTTTGCCTTGAAATTTCTGTAGATTTTTCATGATGTAATGTGAAGCTACGTCATTTGGTGCATGGATGTCCATTCCTACTGATTTCTTGTGGAAATAAGTAACTTTCCCATTGAAATGCCATCACAAGATACTTCAGAAGGTTCATGGAAAGATTTGTATTGTATTTTAATTTTATTTTTCTACAAACTTTTTGAAGTACCCTCATAAATAGTACCCTTATTAATATGGTAGCTGTTTTCGGGATTAGTTGCATGATATTTTGTTAAGCTTTATGATGATAATACTCTTTATTTCAGTCGTTCACGTAGTCCTTTTTCTTAGTTCTATTCTATGTGCGTGTGTTTGTGTGTGTGAGTGTTACTACTGATAATGTGAAGTCTGGTATTTTGCTATTAGTTACCTTTTCACTACAACATGATAGAATATTTTTAATCCTATATTTCTCTGCCTACTATCTACTGACTTTTCTTTCACTGTAATACTGACAAAATTTGTATTTCCCTTTCTTCCCAATTCCTTCCCATGTTGCATTACCCAATTTTAGTTGTTTAAATTACTTTCTTAGTTCTAATATATTATCTTATGCCTTTGAATGCATACGCATATGTTATTTGATGTTTCACCTTCAAGTGGCATTTTGCTTGCCCTTAGCTACAAAAGATAATTAAATAACCAAATTATCCTTCCTCTCACCTCCTCTTCCACCTTCCATCCCAAACTATGTGAGATAAATCGTTCCTATACTATTATATTTTATAAAATTTTCATTTTATTCTGTATCCGTAATTCTCAACAGTATTTTTTCCTTATTACTAAAATTTAAAAACATTTAATGTTTATCAAAAGTCCTTTTGCTGTAGTTCCTATATTCATTTTTAATGGCAGAAGAGTCTTTTTTAAATCTGGAAACTAGATTTCCAGAGTTGTTCCATGTTAGAAGATGTCTGTCATTTGCCTCATAAATAATACATTAGCTGAGTTTAGGAATATGGGTCACACTGTCTTTCCCTGAAGACACTGCAGACATTTCGGCTCCTTTCTAAAGTGGAATATTGCTGAGGAAAATTTCTGAGGTTACCTTTTGTACAGGATTTGATCTTGTTTCAAACTTCTTGAGTTTAGGAATATGGGTCACACTGTCTTTCCCTGAAGACACTGCAGACATTTCGGCTCCTTCTAAAGTGGAATATTGCTGAGGAAAATTTCTGAGGTTACCTTTTGTACAGGATTTGATCTTGTTTCAAACTTCTCAAATAATTCCCTATTATGTTAGAAGACAAGTCAATTGGAATATTGATGCTGATGATTTTGTGTCAATTTTTACAGAGTATTGTCTTTCAAACAACAGATTCAAGTCAAAAGATTTATTCTCAAAACTTCTTCATATCTGGAAAAAATAACTTTAAATATGTTTTTCTTCAGATGTTCATTTCTCCTTTTATGGGACACCACTTAAGTGGTTGTTAGACTTGTTTTTCTTTTCACTTTGGTCTTCCAAATTAGTTTTTTCTAATCTTATAATTATTTTAAGTCTTCGTTCATTTTTATTTCTTTTATTTTTTCAGTCTCCATGTTTCTTAGGATATTTTCAGCAGTTTCTCTTCTTTGCTCTAATTCCAATGGAACTGTCACTTCTTTGTTAGACGTATCACTCTTTTCTACCTACTTTTGTTGCTTTATCTACTTAAATGTCACCTTCTCCTGTTGCCTTGCTATGTATCTTCCTGAGTTTCTGTTTCCTGAGTCTCTGCATAGAGACTTTATTTCAGAGAACTTACTGTTTCACTAATATACGCTGCTTAACTATGCAATATATTTGGCCATCAGTTTCATTTTCTCTGTGGCAAAATTTTGCTAGTGAATGTTTCTCATCTGCTTTCTATCCCATTCTACTTTTTCTTTCATTCTTTCAGTCCTGGTTCCTTTTCTCAAAGTGTGAGCTTTCCTAGACTATATGCAGGAAGCTTTTATCGAATATGGTGAGTATTTGGAATTCATATGGGGAGGGTCAGGGTGGGCTCCAATACAAAAGCAATTGTCCCTGGTTAACCATGAAACGCACTGATGGGGATTTCTCTGTTTAGTTTAGTTTAGTTTAGCCTTTACTTCTCCCCAGCTAAGAGAGATAAGCAGCCCAGCACTGCTCCTAAAGGAGTTTCTCCTTCAACCTGGCCCAACACGTGATTCCTGCCTGTTAAAATGGGAGGTCTCAGTGTCTCCTGGCTCAGCCTCAGGTCCCCCAGTTGTTCCATATATACACCGGGTGCCAGGGTGCTCCACTTGACAGACAGTGCATTGCTTCAAATAAGAGACTCTTTGTTCAGGGGGTTAGATCATCCCTTTTTGAAACTGCTTACTGGGATCTTGAGCCCTTCCTTATATATTTGGCTGAAGGTTAGTTTTTCTAAAGGTCGAATCTTCTCCTGGTTATTTTAAGTTGATTTTCACAAGGAGAAGGGGCTGTACCATCTTTACTCTGATATTTTAAACACGGAAGTTTACTACAATTCAAAAATATTTTATATCTACAAACTCATTTGCCCTGAAATCATATCTAATTATAAACAATTTGGGAAGCAACACTATCCCCAACAGAAAAAAAAAAAAGAAAGAGATGAAGTCTAGGGAAATTACATGGTTTATCTATGGCTACACAGCAAATTAATATCATATTTGAGATCATATCTAATTATAAACAATTTGGGAAGCAACACTATCCCCAACAGAAAAAAAAAAAAGAGAGAGAGATGAAGTCTAGGGAAATTACATGGTTTATCTATGGCTACACAGCAAATTAATATCATATTTGAGTGAAAAATCATGTGCTTTCTCTTCTAGGTTAACTTATCTTTCCATTAAGAACATGACTACTCTATTCAGTTGTTTTTCCCCCTGGAATTTGTCACAATGTTAGGTGACGGGTATAACATAACAGCAATTTAATCTGTGCCTCACATTGACAAAAAGCCCCAACTTTGCACTTGGGTTCAATCCTACAACACACACTAAATTTATATATTTATAATTATATACATTTATATATTTAAAAATACTTTTAGTATTTTGTGAATCATTCAGTTGTTCTGCACTTTGTGTCAAAGCATTAATTTTTAAAAATCCTTTTTAAACCAACTACATTGTATATTGATAAATTAAAATAGAAAATAAAAATAAAATTGCACTCATAAATTAAAAGTATCCCAGACTTCTCTAGAACGTCATGGGGTCTCAATCTGCTCTCGTTCTAGAGTTATGTGCATAAGGTCCTGTCTATAGTCTCATCTAAATCTGGGACATCAGGAACTATCACCAGGTATCCTAGTAGGTAATCTCTGGTCAAAAAGTGAAATGGTGAGTGGAACTTTGGAACTGACAGTCAGACTAGAGGATAACTTAATTAAGGAGCAAATATTTTGTACGAAAATGGAAAATAAAGGCAGCCTCTAGCACCAGGGCTCAGGGAGGAATCAATAAAGAAAAATAGTGAGTTGTCCCAGAAAGACAAGAAGTTACAACAAAGTGAAAATAGTAAAAAACCTAAATGTCTGTCTTGAAGTAACATTTTCTACAAGGCCATTGGCCAACACCATGTTCTTTAAATTCAAGTGGAGTATTTTGCTTAAGAATCTTTTATGCCTCCTCTCTTCCCTATGCCCTTTCATTATAAAAATCACTCCCAGAGTCTGCCAAGACTACTTATCAAGTGTATCTAATCAAAACAATAAAAAAGCAAAACACTAATGTTTTCATCTAGTGTTTTACCTCGAACACAATTTCATATCTCTTCTCTGTCATAAGATGAAATTACATATAACGTAAAAGAATAACCAAGATGAGAAGGGAAAACTTTAAGCCTTTTTCCCTTAATAAAATCCCGCATCAAATTCAAAATCAATGTGATGCAATAAAAAACAGTGATAATAATGACCCAGTTGCCAAATACAAGGGTGAGTCAGTTGCCAGGTGCTTAGAAAGTATTCTTGCAGTGTGTTGCCATAAAGACAGAGAAAGCAGACAACAGCCACTGCAGAATGGATAGTTTCAAATAAAACATCATTAACTCAAGATCCAGTAACTGGAGGAAGGGAAAACAGTGCTGATGATGAACCGAAGCCCTCCCACACCTGCTGAGCAATGAAAAGCCAGGGTGGAGGTCACAGAGGGAAGAATTGATGAACAGGAATAAAGAAAGATGGCATTCTCACGTCTGAGCCATGACATACGTGACCAAGGAGACAGATGTGAAAGTATCATATGAACCACCAACATCCGGTTTAGTGGATTAACAAGAAAGCAAGCAATATATTATAACACACACACAGAAATTAAAAGACAAATTTCCGAAAAGACCTGGCTCCACGTTTGTCAACTGAGAGTTTCTGGAAAATGTGTTTCAAAGTTTTCCTAATAATAGTAATAATAATAGCCAACAATTATTAATCTCTAAATGGGTATGAGACCCAACCTAAAAATACTGAGACTAAGGGTGCAGTAGATGAGGATTTGAATCTGGATCAACTAACTATGGTGCTTTGTGCAAATTATATGAGCACTTTGAACTTCAGTTTCCTACCTATAAATGGTAATAAGGTAACAACTACTTCATAGAATGGTTAGCGGTAAATACAAAAAAAAAAAATGGATTCAAACATAACAGCATGCACAATGCCTGAACTGTGTTACGAACCCAGTAAATATTTGCTGTCATATTATCTGCTAATATTTATCCTTACAACACTTCTAGGATATAAATACTAGCATTATTTTCAGTTAAAAAAGTAAAACCTGGCATTTACAGAGGTTTTGTACATGGCCAATCATCAGACAGCTAGTAAGTATAGAAGCAGGATTCAAATCAGAAGCCCACAATTATTCTGAAAGCAGAATTGTAAGGTATGTCTCCAGACAATGCTTTCCTGCCATTCCGTACTTCTGAGCTAGGAGGTGCTCAGTTTCTGTTTTAGTCCGTTTTGTGTTGCTATAACAGAATACCTGAGACTGGGTAATTTATAAAGAACAGAGGTTGATTTGGCTTATGATTCTGGGACAGCTGCATCTGGCACAGGCCTCAGGCTGCTTCTACTCATGGTGGAAAGTGGCAGCAGCCGGCGGGTACAAGCAGATCACATGGTGAGAGAGGAAGGTAGAGAGAGAGGGGAGGTGCCAGGGTCTTTTTAAACAAACAGCTCTCGCTGGGACTAATAGAGTGAGAACTCACTCATTAATCCCCCCTCCCCCAGGGAGAGCATTAATCCATTCATGAGGGATCCACCCCCATGACTCAATCAGTTTCCAACACTGCCAATTTGGGGATCAAATTTCCACATGAGTTTTGGAGGGGACAGCACATCCAACGTCCATCACTATCCATTGGTTTGGGTTTCAGGGCAGGCCTCTGGGTTTCAAGACATTCCCCAAGGTCTCAGCCCCCTCTTCTAGGCCCTCCCCTATAGAAAAGTTACTGTTCCAAGTTGAACCTATTTTCAGACCAACCCGAGAGCTCAGGGCTCTGAATTAACACAAATCCAGTGTTTAGGCATGCTCAGTATAAAAGGGTTGCACAGCCATAGTCAAGCATGCTCGGTAAAGTGGGATTTATATTCATTGGATAGCATAAATATGTATTGCACAGCAAGACTATAAAAGTTGAATCCCAGCAGAGAGTGGGGTTGTCGCTCACTCTCCCGGGGCCAACCTGCGCTTTGCAGGCTGAGGTGTGTATGCTTTCTTTTGTATCAAATTTACTTTCGACAAGCGGCTGCTCGCTCGCTTAAGCCAGCCCGTACTCTGTGCTAGACTTTCAGGAGGTATTCCTTACTTTTGTGTTAGACCTGGTGCTAGCCCTGCCCAGTCTCTGGAGCTAGGCTACACTGTCTCTGTGACGTCTATATCACTCATTCGTGACATTAAACCTGTTCTCACTTTCTACTGTGACTCTGTTCTTGAAATCTTTCCCGTGGCAGAGTCAAGAAGCTGGTAAAAGAATGGGGTGGGCTGAGGCTGGCTACTGGGCCTCCCAGACCCTCTCCTCTGGCACCACTTCTGACAGGTTGCTTTAGCTCCACCTGCTTTTCTAGGATGCCTTTCAGAACAGCGAGAAGTCCTACATAGGACCAAATATCCTCAGCTTCTACAACTGGGAGTAAAGCTAAAAATTCCTTGCTATGCAAAGGAATAAGTCATCCCTGGTGAGGAAGACTGATCTCAAAGAGGAGACAGATCTCATCGAGCGTCCTGAGAGGAATCGTTTCTCCTCTGGGGGAAGCTGGATGCTGGAGAAGTGTGTTTATTCCCTTCACATGTTAAGCTTTTAATTTTTTGGTTGTTGTTGTTATACATGGATAGATTATTGTAGTAAAATGTAAGAAAATTAGAAATAGTATTATGCTTGTAGATGCTAACACAATCCTATCAAAAGGTCTCAAGTTGAATAAACAACAAAAATAAAGTATTACAGACCTCCATAAGACAAATAATAAGGTAGAAGTAACAGAGGAATTAGTGAGAGATCACTAAATGATGTCATGGCAGGGACATTCCCCGTGTTCTCAATGAACTTCAACAAAGTACTAAAGTAGAATTAAAAGGCACACAACACTAAAGGAACTACATACAAACTTTCCCTCAAACATTTTATTTTAAACATTACACAGTGATTACATTTTAATGAATGAAAATGTGGGAGGAGATTCCAATCCTTAGGAATATCCTAAGGGCCTTACTCAACGCTTTGCACATAGTGAGTTCCATATACATGGGACATGTTTCATTCCTTTCTTATTGATAGTTATATTGATAATCACTCTGATTGTATTTATTTGCATTACAACGTGCGTGTTTGCACGCACGCTTGTGTGTGTGTGCTTATCTCTGTTTTATTGCTATTCATGATTTCTTGGCCATGCTGCTGTGGTGTAAAATGTCCTTCGTTAGGAGCCAAACCATGTGGCCTTGCTTGTTGCATTTGCTCCACTGTAGAGCCAGGCCGAACCCTCTGTTTCTCACAGGTAAATAGGCGACAATAACATCTACCATGCAAGGCATAATGTGCATTAGAAATAATTTATGCTTGGAGTATATCAGTGTCCAATTAATGTAGCTTCCAGTGGTAATAACAGGAATAGTAACGTATTTATTACAGAAACTATGTTCTTTCTTTGCAAATTATAGTCAACTAATTTTAAGTTTTAATATTGCAGTAGTAACTTGTCATTTCTTAACTTGCAGCTCTTTTGTCTCCTATTTTCTGCCATTGACAGTTAGTGTATT
>NW_007727470.1:294102-295877 GCF_000696425.1 Galeopterus variegatus | reverse complement strand
GTTCTGTAGGATTCAATAATAAGGCTTTTCACATCTTTTATACTATTTGCTAAAATTATTGTGGAAATTTTCATTTGTTTGCTTATTCAACCAAATCATTATTCGGCAAGCACTTACTGAAGGGAACTTTGCTGGGTTCTGCAGAAGTTCAAAGATATAAATAAAAGAGTCACTATTGCCAGAAAACTCAGTCTATTAGAGGGACAGACATGAACACAGACATAACACTAGACTTTCTAATTTGTGCATCCTAAACATGTTACTTTATTCATGGTGAAATATTTATTAATCTTCTATGTGCTCTGTACTTCTGTGTTCACTGTACTCGAGACGGAGGATAACCTGGCAAAGAAAACAGCATGGTACTGCTTTCAGCAAACTCCTAGTCTAGGGGAAGGCTGCCAATAATCATATAACCATACTAATCAAATATTTGACAAAAAAAATATATGAGCTCTCTTCTAGAATCCAGGCTCTGTTTTAAGTGCTGAGTGAAAGGAAAAACCCCGGCCTGAGCACAAAATAAGACACACTAGGGGACAGGGACTCAACCGAAGTGTACTAGGCAGGCAAGATGAAGAAGCAGCCGGGAGCGTCGGGCTGGGCCTTTCATATCCAGTTAGGCTGAGCTGGACTGTTCCCATTGGATAAGAAGGAAGGGGAGGGAAGCAAGTGGGGTTTAAGCTGAGCTGGGACTTTCTCATAGGTGGGCAAATTGCACGCCAGGGGAGGTGATGTGGCAGCTAGGGGATTTTTCTGGGTGGGAATTTTCTGGGAAACTCTCTGAGGTGCCATTTTGTGTATGTCGGTCTTTAATGCCATTTTACTTTTCTGGTGGAGGGAATATTAGCCAACACTGAGGATATGGCAATTAATGTAAAAGCCTAAACTCTGCCTTGTGGTGCTCACAATTTTGTGGCATGTAAATAAATTACCCCTGCATTGAGGTCAGGACAGCATGTAATGAAAGGAAGCCATGCGGTCCTTTGGAAGGCATCCCTGGCTTTTCTGATGCTAGGCCAAAGTGTGAAACACCATCAGAAAGAAAGAAGACAGCAGAAAAGCTAGAGGCCTGAGGTGAAGATGCAGAAGACGGAACCCCTGCAGTGGTGTACGGAGTGGACCAACTGAGAATTTTAATTTTTATCCTAAAGCAATGGGGTCCACTGAAAGTTTTTTTTTTTTCTTCTTTTTTTAAGGTATGGAGTAAAATGGTCGGTTAGGTGTGAATAGCATTTTTTTTCCAGTTCACTGATTTCTTCTACAACTGTTGTCGTACTTTTCATAGCCAAGACCCCTAACTGGTTTACTTCCTATCTTTTCTTGTATCAATTCTGCATGTTTTTGTTGCATAACTGCTAGCTCATTTTTTAGTGGTATATTTTTTTCATTCATCTTTTTGGATATCCTAGGCACACTTGATTTAAGTGATCAGAATGCTCTATAAAATTTTTCATCTGGAGAGATTTTATTGAGTCTCTTACCATTACATGTTTTTATGTCTTCAAATCTCAGAAGACAAAGCTATTGGTGTGTGGGCACTGTTGTGGGTGTGGGCTTGAGTGATACTCTATCTCATGTGCACATACACCATTTTTAGTTTTTTCCTCCTGCTTTGCTGGGTACTAAGTAACAAACCAGTTCTTAAAATGACTTTGGGGGCTTTTTTTCTATTGTGATATCAGAACTGTCATAAATTCAGTCACAGAGTCAGTAGTCAGCCTAATACTGTTCTTCTATTTGAAATGGAATTTTGGTACAGAAAAAAATTCAAG
>NW_007727470.1:177976-293475 GCF_000696425.1 Galeopterus variegatus | reverse complement strand
TATTTAAATTAAGCTGGGTCACGGACTTAATGCTAGAACCCTAAACCACTTTCCATCATCAGGAAACTGAGATAAAGGAAAGGGAGTGGTACTGTATCTCTCACAGTGTGTGTTCCAGCCAGGAAACTGCACAGTTTTGCCTACAGCCCTTGGGTACTGTTTTCTGTGAGCACTGGAATTCTGGTCTTTTTTTTTTTTTTTTTTTTTTTGCCATTCCTGCCCTCCTGACAACTGACTACTTTTATGAGAGAAAGAACATACCAAAAAATGAGGCTGAATTTGTGGATTATATGTAAGTGAAGTATGTATGCGTTAGGAGAGTCATGCATAGAAACGTGGCTGGCATGTATGTGTGTATGTGTGTGTATCTGTATGTGTGTGTATTTGAGGTGGTTGCTGCACTATTACATTGCACTCTGAGTAGGCAAGGGCAGCAAAAACCCAGTAGCATATTTAGTGAGAATTAAAGTTTGGATGTAATTCAAAATCTCCATTCTGATTCCCTGTGACTTTAGTGATAGAGCAGGGGAGAAAACCGCCAAAGTGGAGGAGAAGTGAATTAGTAAATAAATGCCTGCAAGAAATAGAAATTAATCTGGAGTTGAGAAAAAAGCTTGATTGATTGAAAGCAATTGATGCTGGGTTCAAAAAGCTGCATTTTAGGGAGGCTAGAAAGCTGCACATTGATGATGCTATCTGAAATATGTTGAAAATAAAGAAGAGAGAAAAGTCAGAGAATATATAAAACATGGATTTGGAATGATTGCTTTTGACTTTTATGTTTTTATGTTTTGTGACCTATTTTTTTCTTCCTCTGTCTTCCAGACTTTTTTTTTTTTTTTTTTTTGGCAGCGAGGGGATTTCAAATTAAAATATATGCCTGGAAAAAATCCTCCGTTCTAAATCAAGCCTACTCCGCAATCAAGAGCTCTAATCATTTTATAAATATTAAAGGTGTTGCAAAGTTAAAACGTCTGCCTCTGGTGCTGTTGCAGTATTTTATCCCCCGACCATGTGTGCAGAACAGGAGGAAGCGAAGTATCAGAGCAGAATTTCTACTTAGGGCTTCTTCTCTATGTGAGGCTTATGTATTTTTAAACACCAATTATGAAAAAAAACATGGATTTAACATGTTCCTAATGATCTTGAACAACTGTAATTTTAAAAGCAGTATTAAAACTCAAACTAAAATGTAGGAACCAAAATAGTTCCATGACATGTGCAAAGCATGTGATATTGAGAAAGGGGTGTGACATTTACGTTTTTTTTTTTTAAGAAGCATATTTCTAATAAAAGCCCTCCATATTTTCTTCAACTCCCACCCTCCGCTAAATGCTCCCTGCCGCTGCCCCCTTCAAGGTAAATCTTCTGGATTTTCTTTTGTTAGAATCCCCTCAATGCAATAACATTGATTTCAATCATCTGCCAGAAATAACAACTTAAAGGTTTCCTGAAACTGTTTTTCTCTTTAGGCCTGCAGAAATAAGAAATCCACTCCCATCGCCAGCTGTAGTCCCCAAGCTTGGATTTCTGCTCACCTTCCCCAAACCATTTTACCTCTATATCCCCGAAAACATGCTCTGTATAGCTTTATAGTTAAGTGCCTTAATTAAATACTTGTCACTATGTTCTGAGCAAAGAAAGAGTATTCAAAGGCCCTCAGCAGGTTTATGTATATATATATGTATGTACATTTTACACACACACACACACACACATATGCCAGCAATACATATTCGTGCTCACATGAATAGTTCCAACTCTTTGCTATTATATAGACAGCTGTGATAAACATGGGCGTGCAAGTATCCCTGCAACGTGATGATTTCCATTCCTTTGGGATTTGGTTCCGTCCTTAACCATTCTGTCCTACTGTCCACAAGGCAAAGCCTCAGGAAACACTTTTATTAAACTTGGATTAAAATTCAACAAATAGACAGTGCTATGGGAGTGACTTTGAAAAGCTAGGAGATGACTGTCTAGTATAGAAGACAGTGCAGGCTAAGTTGCAGTAGAAGAAAGACACATGGGGGCCACCATGAGAACCCCACCGAGAGCAGAGAGCTTAGGCAGAGAAAGAGGGGAGAGAAACACAGAGGCCAGAGGTTTAGACTGTAGAGCGGTTCACTGAGGACAGCCAAGGAGAGTCCTGAGTTCAAAGACAAACACCTCCTCGAGAAGGGAGTATGTTGTCGATGCTGTTTTTCCATAGTGTAGAGCTCGGAGTGTCCTTTATGACTGAACAGAACTAAATCCCAACCTTCTCTGCCAATGTATCTATGATGACAAAATGTTGCTTGTTGGAAAACAAACACATGTTAAACTTTAGCTCCCTATTCTGACCTTGGACTGAATCACTGTGGTGAATTTTAATGCGGTTAGTAAAAAGAGTTAGGAAAATATGTATATCGAGAAGACTCATCGTACAGTTTTATGCTGTTAAATTGTATGAGACACAATCTAAGTTCCTATATAAAATGACATTATTTAAGAACACATTATATCTATCTTCCAATGTGTATGACAGAGAAAAAGTGAATTAAACACAGGATGCACTCATTCATATTCATTGATTTTAGCCGATCGGTCTTTCCAAAAGTGTATTTTGTTAGAGTATTTGGGATTAGACATTATTAGAATGTTGAAAAGATATTCTATAATATCTCCAGACCAAAAAAAAAAAATGAGAAAAGTAGGAAATGAGTTTGGGGGCAGGAAAAGAAATGAATTTGTACTGAAATAAAAAAAGAATTTCATTATAAAGTAAAATAAAATAGGCATTTTAAGGATGTTACAGAATGAAATTTTAATAATGTTTCATTTTTAAAGAGTGTATTCCTCTAGGGTATTTGCAAACTAGTTTCTGCAATGATTGACGGAAGAAGACGGTGTTAGACGCTGGTTTTCAAGTATGCTTAGATGTTGGGGCACATGGAGGTCGTACTGCTTTTGCAGAGAGCTCTGTGTCTTTAGAGGACTCACTTTAAGTCAGGCATGTTTGCAGAAGTCACTTCACATGGTTTTCCCAAATTATTACAATAACTCTATGAGATAAATTCCATTGTAATTCACATATTACAGCTGGGGAAAGTTACATCAAAGAGGTTAAGCAATTTGCCTATGTCAGGAGCAAGGACAGAGGTTCTCAAGCTTTACGCAACATCAGAATCACCTCAAGCCCACATTGAAACACAGATTATGGTCCCCACCCCCATAATATCTGAGTTAATAGGTCTGGGATGAGGCCTGAGAATTAATATTTCTAGCAAGTTCCCAGGTGGTCCTGATGCTGCAGGTCTGGGAATCACCCATTGGAACATCTGAGCTAAGAGTGATTGAGCCCTGGTCATCAGGATGCTGACTTCATGCTCTTAAACACCATCTTAAGGACCACTAGAGATGTGGCCCCATTCCACATGTGACAAAGACAACCATGCCTGTAGGCACCTTCACCAAATCCTTGTCACGTAGAGAAAAAGCTCTGTTTTCAAGTTGTATTTTTGCTCCATTCTAGACTATCCTGGCACATAAACAGTTTCAGGAAAGAAAATTTAATGAAGAGTGACTTTTAATTGAAAAATGTATGCTCATTAACTTCTTATTCTGAATCACGAAAAGATTACCTCTGAGTACTGCCATAGCTTACTGCAGCTCTGGAAGGGACACCTCAAACAGCGTCAGGCAGTGTATCTGTGTTAGAAGACAGTTGGGGAAGGTCAAAGTGACCAGAATTTGGAGGTCAGACCATGTGAGAAGAAAGAGCTACACAACCAATAGAGCTACACAAGCAAGACACCTGCAGAGGGTTCCCGACAAATCTTGAATTGAATACTGACTGAGGAGTTATACCAATACAGCTTTCCTATGCTAGGGGAAGAACCATTGGAAAAGATAAAGCACAACAACCTCAGAAGCTCACACAAGGCCAGGAATGATTTGCATCCAAACCATCCAGAACAGAAAGGCATCCCAAAACACACGGCTTTAAGTCACATCCTCAGAAAAATATTGCTTCAGTAATGGAGCCAAATTAACGTTAGACTTAAGGTTGTTCTGCGTCCACCTAAAAGAGCCTAAAACCAAGCCTCAAAAAGATCAAACTTTTTCTAAGTAACTTAACTACTGTAAGACAAAGTAAAAGAATAAAAAATATCCAGCAACCCAAAACATAAAACCTCAATTTTCAGCACCCAATCAAAAATTGCTAGAAAATTAATCACGCACAAAAATATTACCCATAAGGAAGACAATAATAAAAATAAAAGCAGAAATCACTAAAACAGAAAATTAAAAACTAAAGAAAATAATTGAAACCCAAAGCTAATTTATTGAGATCATAATACTTACAAATTTTCCGATAACTTCGTATAATGTTGCTATACGAAGTTATTACGGGGAGACTGACTTGGCTACTTGTGAGCGTGCCTCCTGCGCACGTTTATTCAGCCTCTGGTGAAAAAGCATTTCTCTGCCAAGGACGCCTGTCTGTCCCCTAGTGCTGCATCTGTTTTTTTTTCCTTGAAAGCAAAACAAACAAAATGAAAGAAGGGGAGAAATACTTTACCTCAAACATCTTCATTCTCTTAACTCCTGCATTAACCTGCTGAGAAGGTGTTGGAACTCTTTAAACAATTCTTTAAGGAAATTAAAGTTTAGGACCCAAATTTTACATGTTGTTATATCCGAATGGAAATGTCTATAGTTTAAGGCTTGGGTAATGGCTTAAAAGTGAATCAGTAGATTTTCTTAAGAAATACTCATAATTTATTATGGTCATTAAAGAAAGGAATTAAAAGAACATGTGATAGGATGTTTTTTTTACAGCCTCAGGTTGTATTTTAGAAATACCCTTATTTTAATTTCATCTGTTAAAGGAAATGGGAAGACATGGAGGCCCATGTGGATTCTAGGAATTCAATAAATATTAACATTTATCAAGTTCCATATTTATGGAAGCTCTGTTAATTAGCTCAGAAGGTCATTTCTGGCACCCATAGGATTCTGTAAGTAGAAAATGATGAAGGAACTGTTACACCGTACCAGCATATGCAGCTTGTTTTTACCAAGTTCCTGTGAAACACAAATGCACATTTCCTTACTGAAAGTCACTGCATTCATATCAAGAAACTATTTTTGAAAATAATTATATAATATTTAAATTATTGCTCACAAATCAGCATGTGCATAAATATGCTCAATTTTACGTAAGGTTTAAAATGTCTATTCTATGTTTTCACAATACTCGCGACCTTAAACAGGTTGTCGATTTGATATGGTGTTGATTTAGGATATTTTCTTCCCTTCCATTTAGCTTCCTCTTTGATTTTTGGTCTCATTGCCTAGCTTTTGGCACAGTGAGAAAGCAATTTTCTCCAGAGTCAAAATTAGTACTGCGTCATGAATTATTCAGCCTGACACATGGCTTCTGACGGCGCCCTGTGCTCTTCCAGCCTCAAAGTTTGAAGTCTTCCCTTTCATACATTCCAATCTCCATTCGACCCCCTGCCCTCCACTGCCCCTTGCTCCCAATGTGGCAGTCCAGCAGGCTGGCATCCTGGCACCTGATTGGATTTGCTTTATACTTAAATTTCAAGTCACATAGCTGCCTTCTAGCTGGAGAGCTTCACCGTATAATCACACGAGGCAGGATGTTTCCACATAAAACATCTTTAAATAATGTCTGTGAGATGGAAGCCAGCCTTCAATAACTTCACCTTAAAATAGACTCATTGAGAAGAGTCTGGCCAAGCCTCAAATTTTTTTTAAAAATGTAATATTAACTTTATTGTTAAAGTCTTTATATTTGCCAATCTCAATGTTTTTCTATAAATTTCTCTATGCAAACTCTTTCATCTCTATATGTTGTAGCAATATTTAGCTTTCTCCCCATGACTTCCATGTTTACATCCTAATCCCACTCGTCCTTGAATTAACACAAACTTTAATTGAAAGAATTACATTTAAAAATTTTTTTTAGCTATTTTAAATATATGTCCTTTCTTTTTTGCATTAGTTACATTCCTTATGAATTTGTCATAAAGCCACATGCTGTAGCAATATTTAGCTTTCTCCCCATGACTTCCATGTTTACATCCTAATCCCACTCGTCCTTCAATTAACACAAACTTTAATTGAAAGAATTACATTTTAAATTTTTTTTTAGCTATTTTAAATATATGTCCTTTCTTTTTTGCATTAGTTACATTCCTTATAAATTTGTCATAAAGCCACATGCCTCAAATGACCCAAGATTGACTTGCATAGAGAAGAGGGCTGGAAATTAACCTTATCTGGACTTGTGATATAATATGAAACTGAAAGAATTTTAGAGAAAATTAAAACAGAACATAGATATAAAACAATAAAATAATATCTCCTTAGAAATGTTTCCAAATAACCAAAAACAACGCATTCATAAGTGCCTTATTGAACTGTCCTAAAAATTTACTCTCAGATCGTATTTACATTAAGAAAGTGCCCCCGAATTCAAAGCATTCACCTCTCATTTTATTGCTCCAACTAATAGTCAGGCCTTATTCTGTGCTGTTGTGGTGATTAGAAATTTAGTAGTCAGATCTTTGGGTGAAAAAACTTTCTGATCACCCAATTATAGTGAGCAGGGATGGTTAGTAAATAAACATAATCTTGAAAGTATGTAATTCTACTAATACATAAATGATCATTGACAGATGTTAACTCTACAGTTTTCTACTCAAACCCATTAAATTGGGACAATATATGCCTCTTTAAATTAGAAAATATGTCATATCCCTTTTGAGAGAGAGGATTTAATATGTATGTAAACTTCAGGATACAAAACATTAAAAATGTCTTCAAAGAAATCTTAACTTTGGCAAATAGATGGCATTAGACTCATTGATGTTGGCCAGTAGCATGCTATCTGCAGCATTTTACTGCCGTTGCTGAAATGATTAATTTTAGCTGTGTGCCAAGATTCAGAATTTATATTCTGAAAATTTCTAGTGCTGCACCATTCAACTTCTGTTTTCACAGATTCCTGGAAGACGTTAACTTTGTGATTCTTGATTTATGCTTCCAAGTGCGATTTTACGGTTTAGGTAATCAATGTTTCTCTTCCTATCCATTCTTTTTTTTTTCCCCCCTATCTTCTCTCGATCTCTCCTCTCAATGTCATGTAGTTGTAAGAGATCCTGCTGCAATCCCCTGGGGTTAGCTACTGAACATGAACCATATGTTCTGACTTTCTCCAGAGATTACTGTGTGTATTACGTTGAAAAACCAACTCCCCCAAACAATTTTGGATAACTTTATATTACACAAACAGCTTGCTAATGAGCCATGGTGACAGTTGACATATTTTAGCAATATTTATTAAATTGTTATGTGGCATGGAACTGTATTGCTTGATCTCTGTGATGAATTAGTTAAAAGCTAGAGGCTTTTATTTTTGAAAATAATTGTTTGTAATTGACTTCCCTGTACTTTTCTTTTTCTTTTTTTCCCCTCATATGTGTTTTAAATATTTTTTCTTCCTATTGATGATATTTTCTCAGGGAAGACCAAAGAACAAAGATCTTCAGATATGTTTTTTGCATGTTCTTTTACAAAATGCTCTTTGCAGGCTTCTTTGCTTGATCATTTACAGCATGAAGCGCAAGGTGTACAGCATTATGCTTAAGGGTGCGGCACGGTCCTCATGTGCACCAGCCTCTGCTGAGACGTTTGAGTGAGAGAATGAAAGTTGAATGGCTCATAGCAAATACTCAGTGCAGGGAATCTACATGTATTATTACAATCTTGCAGGTCATTCCCCCTAATTTGAAATGTTTGATTAAAGTGAAAATGGAAGCCAGGTGTAACTCTGAGATCTCATTCCCAATTGCATTTGAAAGTCTTCCAATTTGGTTTGATCATTACTTAATCTAAATCTGAGACCACAAAGGCTTAGCATATTAGTGGAACATGCTGCCTCTCTTTAGACAAACTTATTTGAATCTTTCCTATATAATTTTTTATCAATGAGACTTAAGTATGTTAAGTAACCTCCTTATGCTTCAGATTCCTCATCTATTAAATGGTGATAATAATTGTTACTACCTGATAATTTGGGTTTAATAAGATAGTGCGTATAAAATATTTTGCAAATAGTAAATGACCGGATACTTTAAGCAGCTTTATGCTATATGTCAATTGATACTAAATATTCTTAAAAATGACAGTTTCTTTACACAGATTGACAATTTTTACAAAAATGAGCTACGTACCATTCTAAGCATTTTAAATGTGTACACTCACTTGAACCTCACAAAAACTCAACGGGTAGGTAAGTTATTCATCCCTTACTATGCTTAAGGAGCTAAAGCACAGAAAGGTCATGTAACTTGCCCAAACTTATCCACTAGTAAGTGATCCATGCTCTTTCCTACTAAACTCTAAATACAAATAAAGACACATTTCCCCTTGAGGATCTTGGGATTTCTTTTCTAATCAATAAAAACAGACGATATTAAAAAATAATTGTTGGAAGTAAGAATTCACTCTCTCAGCTACTCTCCATTCGGCTAGGACAATTACATTGATTGTTCAACACTGTTGCACTGTAATCAGCACAGAACCAGAGACATCCAGATTAGAACAAACCTTAAAGGTCACTTAGCCCAGCAACTTATCTAGAAAGCCTCTTGCTTCTCCAGCATGTTCTCATTTCCTTTTGTCAAAAGCAATTATGAAAGCAAAAATGTGGAGCAACGGACTCGGTACCCAAGAATGAGGCACAGGAACAAACTAATAAGCAAGGGCCTGAGCCTCTCCCAGCCTGTTTCCTTATTTGCAGCATGAAAGTAGTAACATCAACCTCAAATATTTGGCATGAGGCTTACATTAGACTAAGTATGAAAACGCACCTTGCAAATGTGCTGTGAAATTACTTTTCAAAATGGGCAATTTCTTCTATTTTGGGGATAAAGATGAGAAGAAATGTCCAGATGAAAAAGAAATGTAGAATAAATTAAAAATAGACAAAAGCATTTTAATATGTAGATTGGCGTAAAGTTCACTGACATAGCTGCGTAATATGGGCACACATCACAAAGTCCTGACATGGGAAAGCAAGAAGTTATCTCAGCTAGCCCAAAGGGAAAGCCAAATGGAAAGCAGCAAAGAGTCCTCAAGGGTGGTTTAGTCTGGACATAAAAGTAATCCTGGCATTGGGGGAGATTAAAGGAGACAGGGGAAGGCTACCTCAGGGAAGGGACTACCACTCCTGCAACATGCTCACTTCCAAGACACGCTGCCTGCGGGTGAGCAAGTCCGGCCTACCCTCATCCTGCTCTAGCCATACCTACCCCCTGCCATTGCCCAATTCTGCAGCTTATTAGTCACTCCAGCAGAGGGCCAGCAGGGGAAACTGAAGAGAACTGGCTATTAAACCAATAAGAATGGTCGTTTATTTAGCAAATTGTCAGGCTCTCAGGGGGAAGAGGCCAAAGGCATTGTCTAAAGAAGGTTATGAAGACTTCAATTATCTGTTCTAAACCTGTTCTTAATTCCTGAAACAAAGGAGTGAGCCCTAATGGAGAGACAACATTTCAAGATGCAGATTAAACAGGAGAAATTAAGAGAGTGTTTTTGGAAGTGAGAAGAGCAAATAGCAACAGATTCCTTAGCGGGGCTGGGGGTGGGGAAGGGCTCCCCTTTCTTAGGCCTGCAAAGGAGTCAAAGAAGCAACGGGATCTTAGGTAGAAGGAAGAAACTGGAGCATCAGTGACTGGGATGTGTGTGGTGAACGGAGGCTTCGTGAGCGCGGCAAAGATTTGGAAGAGAACATGGCTATTGGAAGAATCAATGAGAAGCAAAATACTGTTGAATAGTGATGAGGACCCAAATGTGATTGAAGAGCATGAACGAGGATGTGAACCAGACATAGAAAGAGCAGAGAAATTAATTATTCCTGGAGCTGAAAGAGCAGATGTGGAGAAGGTCAAGAAAGTGAGGTCTTTCTAGAAGGCAGCCATTGGACCTGAAGGAGTTGAAACTGGGAAGGAAGCAAGGGTAAAGGTGACGGAAAATGGTGCTCTCGGGCCGGCCCGGTGGCGCACTGGATAGTGCGCCGCTTGGGAAGCGCGGCGGCGCTCCCGCCCGAGGGTTCGGATCCCACATACAGACCGGTTCCCGCTCACTGGCTGAGCGAGGCATGGGAGCAACACCAAGGGTTGCGATCCCGTTGCCGGTCCCCGGTCCGGTACGGGGGCAACACTGAGGGTTGCGATCCGTTGCCGGACACGGAAAAAGAAAAAAAAAAAAAAAAAAAAAAAAAAAAAAAAGGGTGCTCTCTTTGCCCTGAAACTCCCTTCTCTTCACAGCAGCTGCACGGCCCTCGGTGACTACTGGCCCCTTGGTCCAATATTGTGAAGATCATGAGCATTAACATCCAAAGCTCCTTCCCACATGTCCTCTCACACCTTCCCGCATTTGGCACTGTAGACTATGCCTTGCTTCTCAATCTTCTTCCTGAACTGTCTTTGATGATATTATGCTAGTTCATATACTGCGTACTGAACCTGCTTGCTCTAACTTTATGACTTCTCTTCTTGCCTCCGTATTTGTGGACACAACCCAATAATTTGTCTTTGGCTGTCTTTTCCCCATGGATCGCCTCTCCAATGATTCTCATTTACCTGTGTAGTTTCATCCAGCACATCAGACCAGGCTTCTGTTCGTTAAAATGGAAAGGAATGGGTGGGACCCCGAAGAACCACAGAATGGAAATCTGGTCCTAACTGAATATGGAAGAGGGAACCAAGATGTCCAAGTCAGGGTGAGTTACAGGATAGTAGTGTTATCTGCAGCTGGAGGGAAGTCCGCTTGAGAAGTGGAAGGATGCGGTCGGGGGCGATGATGTGGTTGAGTTTAGTGTAATGCTCAAATACCCGCTAAGGTTTTTATGTGTCTTTAATATTATCCTTTCTTCTTCTGTCCTTCTTTCATGTTTCCATCTGTCTATTGTGCATCTCCGTTTGTGACACAGATGATACTGAATGCTCACCAAATCCCATTTTTTCTCCACATTTCTGGGTCCATGAGACAACTCCATTTCAGTTATGTTGGAGCCAGGTTACTAGTTTCTGGTCAATGGCATGAGGGCAGCAATGTCTGCCGTGGATAGGACTGACCACAAAACCCTGTGCAAGTGTCCACACTCTGTCTTCACTCCTGCAGCCACCTTAGAGAGCACGTGCTTAAGAAAGACCCTAGATTTCTCTCTGTTCTCTCTGCTTCCAGCATCTTGCAGTGTGAGACCCCTGAGTCACTGCTGTCACCACCAGATGGACTTTGGACTTCCCAGCCTTAGAAACTATGAGGAAATTTGGGATTAAATGAAGAGGACAACAATGACTCAAGAACTCTCCGTCTCCATTATCATCTAGCTCAGATCTTTTCTTTCTCCATGATCAATGCCTAGTATTCTTATCAAATCACCCTACCTCTAGTCTTTTCATTTCCTGTTCTGATCCCCACTCTACCACCAGATTTTTTTTTTAATGTGCCTATTGGGGTATATCAGAGTTCTAGCAGTTAACATATAGTACACACAAGTTGATAAACCGAGGAGAGATACAAAGGACAAACAATACAGGTGAGGACAAGTTTTATGGGTAGCTATGAAAAATGATGTGGCATCCCAGTACAAGTAATAGTGGGGAGATATTCCTACTCTTAGGCCCGAGGAGGCAAATGAAGGAAATAGATTGTAGAAGCCAGAGAGAGAGTTTTACAGAGAATGCCACTTGACTGGAGAACATCTGTCTAATAGAAGCATGCTGCCAGCAGAGACAACACTGCAGAGACAGCGCCCAGCCTAGTCCCCTTCTGCTTCTCAGTCATGTCCTGCTAGTGTCCTTCATTCGCTAACCCAACCAGAAGTTAAATGACACAGAAACCCCCTCACGAAGGCTAATCAGGACGGGACAGAGTGTCAGACAGAAGAGCCGCCGTGGTCAATTACCAAACCCTCATCAGATTGTGAAAAGTACAAGAAAGAAGCCTTTGCCTATTAAGACAGTGATATTTTAGGATTATTTTCTACAGACTAACAATAGTTGCCTTGACTAATATATATCTTTATATCCTATCAACACTTCAGAATTTACGAGGCTCCTATTAATATTTGGGTTATACAGTGAGGTAGATTTCAAATTATAAGATAACATTGTCCTCAGAATTAAATTGTCCAGTAAGCTTTAATGAACCAAGGCAGAAATTCAAAATGATATCATAAAGAGTTAGAAAATTGCCCACTCCAAAAAGAGTTTATTGTACCCTAATTGATAGATTTTTATTTACATATGTTAATATATTAAATCCAGAGTTTAGTTAAATAAAGAAGTAAAAAAAAAATAGGTGAAATTTGGGTTTTCATCCATAACTGACCTTAGTAAATGGACTGTGTTACAGAATGCTAAATATTCTGTATTGCTAAACACAGAATTTCTTTTGCCAGATGGACACACCTGACTATTGTTAAATATTAGACCCATCCAACTTCTATCAGAGAACATTCTGCTTTTGCTTCTTATGATTTTATTTCCCATGGATGTGTGTCAATAGGGAAAAAGGAGGCTAAACATATCCATGTTAGCACATTCAATATTTTATTTTTATTATAATTTACTAATTTTGCATTCTGATTTTACATATAAGTTTTATCATCTTCGCTAATGTTAGGTCACCCCAAAGATGGATATGTTTTCGATGTGCAGACAACATCGAATTTCTGAGCCTGGCCTTTATTATTTATCCTGCATTCACCAGCGTTAGCAATTTGCCACTGCGCGAAGCTTCTTAAGAAACAGTGAACGGACCTTCCACAGTGACTATATCCTGCCATGACTACGTGGAAGAGTGTATGTAAGCTACTTCCATCTTTATGAAATGTTCATTAGATGCAAACCCCAACCAAGCTGAATTTCTCAAGCTCAAGTACTGAGAGGCATGTTGGATGCTTTCTCCTGCCTTACAATATACTTCTAATCTGCTGCCCATTTTTTATGGAAATGGATACTCAAATGAAATAAGTCTTCATCAGAATTCAATCCAAGCTCTTCTTTTCCATCCCCATGGACTTAGTCTGAAGTCCTGCTGTCTTTGCTTGAACTCTGGCAGCGGCGTCCTGGCCAGTCTTTCTGTCTTCAGTCTTCTCTTTAGTATCCATCCTACACATGACTCGCAGATGGTATTTCTAAAGCACAGCTGCAATGACTTTTTTCTCTGCTCAAAATAATTAAATTATTTCCAGTTAATCCAACTTCTTCAACTTGACGTTCATGTCCTCCCCAATGTGCCTACAGCTAATCTAGTACATTATCCTATGTGTATATCACACATCAATCGAAGTGAACAGCTTTGTGTCCACAAATGTGCTGTGGGCTAAGGGACTTTCAAGAATAGGTTTGTATATTATCTAATAGCATTCGGTAATTTTTCTGACACACGATTTTCCTCTAGTCACATCCATCTATGCCCAGCCCTCTTAAGGACAACATGCTCTTTACCTATCAAGGGGATTTTGCTAAAAAGCAAACAAACAAAAACAACACACACACACACACACACACACACACACACACCAGGGGTCCACGGCCCCTTGGGTAGAGAACAAGACATTTATGCCACTGATCCAAATAGAACCAGTGAGACATGTGGATTCAGTCAGTATATTCTGACCATATAAGCAGCTTATCTTTACCTAGAAATACATAGGCGATATGGTTTCCTGGTAATATGGATGATGTTATTCGTAAAATATAAAAGAATGTGAGTTCACTAGTAGTTGTCAATGAACCTCGCACTAACTTTGACCTATGAATTTTTTTGCCTTCAGTTTACTAGATACTTTAGGGGATAACCAATAAAAACCCACATATCCCTGTGTTAGCTGCTCAACCCAACAAGCTTACAGTCTGAAATGACCTTGTTCTAAAATTTCATTTGTCACAACTCTATCTCCAATGCGCGTATCAAATGCTACCTCCTCCTCAAAGCTTTGACACCTCAGCCAGTACCTCTAAATCCCTGCCTTCTGTGAGCCAGGTTGCTTAGTGGATTCAGCACTGGATTTAGAATGAGACAGAATTGAATTTGAGTCTTGTCCCTGAATCTATACCCATGTGAACTTGGAAAAATAGCACAACCCATCTTAACTTTTGTTTCCTCTTTTAAAATGAAAACTATACATACCTCACAGGCACTTAGTAGGTCTATTACAAATTGCCTTGTGTCCCCCCAAAGTTTAATGTGTTGGAGGCATGGTGCCCACTGTGAAAGTGTGAAGAGGGTGGAAAATCCTATTACGGTAATTGAAAGGTGGGGCCTTGGAGAGGTGATTAGATTCTGAGGACCAGGCCTATGAATGGATTAATAATGATGGGCATGGCTGTGGTTCTGAGGGCTTTAAAAGGAGAGCACATGAGAGTCTCTCTCTGCTCTGCCATTTCTCTCCATGTGGGACCCCTGCATTCCTGTAAAGCCACAACCAAAGAAAAATATAACCAGATGTGCTTCTTGGACTTTGAACTTCCCAGCCTCCAAAACTGTAAGCAATAGATTTTGTTTTCTTTATGAATCACCCAGTTTCGAGTGTTTTGTTATAAGTAACAGAAACAGACTAATGCAAGGTCTTTAAGAAATATTTGTTCTACATCTTCCTTTCCTCTTACTGCTGCTATATTGATGAGTGTATGATAATTATCTCCCTCTCTAAACTTCATGTTCCTATGGCAGATAACTTGTATCAGTATTCTCTAAATTCTTATCAGAACTGAATATAATTTCTTATATACTAGACACTGAATGAATGAATAAATGGATTCATGTCAAATTTATGTGAAGTGAAACATACTTTGCATCCCTTTAAGGAAAGACACCTAATGAAATTTTATAGAAAAATTTACTGAAAGCAGTTCTATGGTTTTCCTTTCATAATAGTTACCTTCCAAAGGTATCCTGACTGATTACATTTATGGCACGTCTTCTTTATACTATTAATCTTTCTTCTAAGGCAACCCCTTTGCCATTTTTCTACAGAAAAGGGCAACTTTTTCAGTCCTAGTTAAAGGTTTGTTCTCTCAATAACCACTACTAAAAGGCCTCCCATCAACACAGCCACTCTACTTTAAGAAGTCAGTTGGTCTCCTTTAGTAGATGTCACTGAGATTTTTCCTTTTAATCTGGAGTCCTGGAAAACTTGGAGAGTTGACTAAAACACCACAATGGAGAAAGTATAGTTTGAGACAGAAATAATTTCAGATAACTGTCTCTTTAACCCCTTAAGAGACATTGAAACTATTGTCAAGAAGTGTTAAAACACCAGCAACTCTTGGCTAAAATGCGATCAGAATCCTGGTTGTTAAAGTACTTTCCTGTGGCCGTGGAGGCTAGGCCTTGCTGGAGGCCACTCTGGCTCCTGCGGTTCCAACTGCAGTCATATGTAGACTTTGCCAAGCTCAGACTGCCCACCCTGCACTGCAGCCCTGCAGTCCAGCTGTCTCTCTAGTGTTAACTGCAACTGAACTTGGCTCAGTTAAGTATGAAGTCGATGTCCCTTTTTCTCCCTCAGTGCCAGTAGGACTTGCAAGCCCTTTCCCTGAAACTCTCAACTCCGAACTCGGAGTGTTAGTTCACCCCTAAAAGAGTTCTCAGCGTTATTTTGGGGAATAAGGAAAGAGACAGGCCTTTGGAGATCAATCGGCCTAATTCTTTTACTACACCCATCGCTATACTAACTATGTGTCTTTGGGCAAGTCACATACTTTCTCTCTTCCTATTTCCTCATGGGATTGTTGTGAAGATAGAATTAAATCACACAGTTGATTCATTTGCCTGATAGTGTTAGAAATCTACCCCAATCCTCTCCTACTTCTGTCATCCTTTATTCCTTGAGAGAAATAAGCAGAAGTGTGAGTAATTCCATCGCATGGTCTCATCCTAGTCCTCTTTCTGCCTGTCTCTCACTTGTTAATTACAAAATTACCTATAAACAATGCTTCCATTCAAAAAGTACAGCTGTGTGACTCTTTTCTCAGTGTTGGGTATTGGGAAGCCACTGTTATTAGAAGTTAATATCGGTCCCTCAGGAAGTCTCCAGTGTGATACAAGAGTCAATAAGTGTTACTGAACCGTCGCTGCTGCCACCAGTATTGGTATCACCAACCACTCTCCACAGCACCAATTTTGTTCATTGCAGATGAATTATATTAGCAAATGCTAAGAATGCACATTCTCTTGCATGCAATATTCTGTTTTGTTCACTCTTGTATTTCCAATACCTAAAATAGTGCCTGCCTGACATTAAAGAGGTGCTCAATAAATATTTGTTGAGAGATACTGAATTTAAACTTAATGACTAGCCGAGGCATAATTATGTGCATTTTTCAGGTAAGGAAACTAAGAATGAGGGAATAAACCAATCCACACAATGATGTCATGAATGCTATGATAGGAGCTCTCTTCTTTCCTCAGTCTCCTTTCTGACAACCCTCCCATCCCCAACCCCCCACACACTCAATAACCAAGATACTGGGCACTAGACTTCAAACTTTTTGCAAGAAAAATAAAGGATAATTTGGAAACTAGATTGCTGTGGATTGATTGAATTGTGTCCTCAAAGTTCATATATTAGAAGCTTAATTGCCACTGTACCTGTGGAGAGTGGGAAATCCTATTATGGTAATCGAAAGGTGGGGCCTTGAAGAATTGATTTGATTCTAGTACCATGCCTTGGTGAATGGATTAATCATGGTGGTCAGGGGTGTGGTTCTGAGGGCTTTAAAAGGAGAGCACACAAAAGGCTAACCTCTCTCTGCTCCACCATTTTCTGCCATGTGAGAACCCCGCATCACTATTGCCACCACCAAAGCCCTTCTCCAAATGTATTCTCTGGACTTTGGACTTCCCAGCTTCCAAAAGTGTAAGCAATAAATTTTCAGAAAAACTGAAAAACTTGTAATTACAGAAAAACTTGTAATGTTGTACGCAGCAGGTATATATTATTTCCTTGACCCCCATCTAGGTCTGGTTTTATATTCAGTGGTCCTAATATTACCTGAAAGGCATTACCCTACTAAGTAAAAATCCACTGTCTTTGTTGGCTCACCAAATTCAAGTTAATGCAAGAGCAAAGAGATGAGAAAATAAAGGTATTATAGAAACTGCCTAAAACTATTTCTATTAAAGAAAACTGACTTTAAGGGCCTCAAATTTTTGCATTAACAGATAGATCAATTCATCTGTTCCCTTAAATTTTTATATGAAAGTTTCCCACACTCCAGTATTTAGACCATGGGCTATATTCGGAGCATCAGCTCCCAGAACATGTTCGATCAGGGAGAACTAAGCAGAGTGGCAATCAACATATTAGAATGAGAGTCCAGGGAGAGAAGGTTCCAGAAAGTCCTACAAACTTGCTTCATATTTTGAGAAGTCTGGCACTATACATTATACTTGAAAGAATTAATTAGTTATGAATTAATATATACCATTAGTTATCATTCCTTGAGTTATTTTCCATTCACATGGTTAAATCAGAGCCTTTCAGCCAACTGATGTTCTGCAAATTCAAACTTGAAGAGGGTGTGAATGAATAATAAGTGAATGAATGAATGAACCAATACTTTTTTTTTACATCAGATAAAAACATGAACTTTCTCCCAATTATATATGTTGATAAGGACAAATTGTATAAGAAGTTTGAGGTTTTTAAATCTCCTTTGCTTATTTTAAGAATGTGCATACTGGAAATATATCCTACCCAAACATCATCCTGCAGTGGTGTTATCTATGTGTTAAGAATTTCTCCACTTTCCCACAAATAGGACAGCCAAGAATTACAAGTGTTATTCTCTCTTTCTAAACCATCTTTTATTTTGTTCTCCCCTACCAGGAGCTGTTCCAAAGGTAAAAATCTGCCTTTTGTTTGATCTGCCACCCAAGGAAATAGTGTTTATATATCTTTTTATTCCATATTGCGTCTGAAAAATCATGAAAGTAGCCAAAAAGGCCATGTTTTTCTTCAAGTGATGTTTTCAGTCTTTCCTTTCCCATATTGTCAATGAATATGAAGTGAGAGCAAGGTGATTAAAAGCAGGGTCTTTTAAATGAAAAACCATGTAAGGTTTTATTTTTCATAAGGTAACATCGGCTATTATGTACAAAATTTTTATTGATTTTTAACTTTAGATAGATGCCTTACACTTTCATAATTAAATATTCTCTCTTTTGGTCAGACTATGTCACTGTAACATGCAGAATTTAAACAAAGCAGCTATATCAATGAACAGTTTAGTTATAGCTTCTGCTTGGATTATAGTAATTACATATTTGGGGCATAAAGATTTAGAGACAAATTTTTCTAAAAGGTAAATCGTAAATAGCTTAAAGACCTCAGGACCTTTTCTTGTTTCTCAAGTTTATCAGGAGATACAAAGCTTGCTGAAGGTCTAGAATAGCCTCACTTCTCCTAATATTATCTTAGATAAATATCATATGGTCCTTCATGTATTCTTTTATCATCCAATGTTGTTTATCTAGAATAATGCACTTTTCTTCTAATTATATGCACAGCATTACTTTAAGGTCAACAAAGATAGGTCAGCATCCAGAGCATGGATTTATACAGAAATTATCAATCAGAATATAATCAAGTCCATGCCAGATCACACAGCACAGTAAAAATAACAAATGCATTGTCCTGACTATGCTCTGTAAACCATTCTAATCACTTTCCGAATATTACCAAATTATACTTTCCTTCATTGCAGAACAATTTTTGGTTTTGTGTGGAAGGGCTGTATATTGAACACCCAGTTCATACAGAAAGTACCCTGAAGCCTGCCTATTACAGAAATGGAAACTGCAGAGAACTAAGTAGACCCTTTGAGCAAATCATGTTTCTTGGTAACTAATATCTTTTCAAAAAAAAAAGAACTCTTATACTGTCCAAAAAGGCAGATTTCGTTTATGGAATGGAAACAATACATGCATTCATTCAATGAACAGTTTTTATATGACTGGTGCTGGACAAAATTCTGAAGGCAGAACAATCAGTGATGTTCCTGCTTTGCAGCAGCTCTGGCGAGCATGAGTTGGTTGCTCTCACCTTGGCTGCTGTCAAAGAGATTCACCCTGACGTTCAGAGGCATGATCCCCTAACATGAGTGCTTAAATACTGAAGGTGTACACTGCCTTTCTGGACCTCCATGAACCTTTGACCTCTGTTCTCACTGCACATGTTATAGGATTGTGTTTAGAACCCTGAGCAACAGAACTGGCTTCGTGTCAGCTGCAACTTTTCCAGGAATCCACTGAAGCATGGAAGAGTGATTCCTGAGCGCCGTTCTACTAAGGACTGAAGGAACTGTCTTAAAATCTGAGCAATTCAGTCCACAGAGGGCATGATCTCCTAGGCACTGGCTGGAGAAAGGGCCCGCGGATGTATGAACAATTCTGCCGCTGCCGTCTGCCACCTTTCCTATCACCCACTCACTGCAGCTCACGTAATATTTGACCTGTATGGTCAGAAAGAGCTTGAACTGTAGATATTGTCTAATTTTGGCCCCAAATGAGTCCTGGGCACAGTGACATCTATTATGATGATAATTCTTTGCACGCACAGTACTTTCATGGTGTATAAAGTACATTTACTTTTAATATTACCTTTTAGCATATATGAATAGGCCTTATTGTTTGTATTTTAGTGAAGAGAAAACTGAATGTTCAGAAAGTTTAACTGGGTTGTGTGAGGTCACAGGTGGCAAAACGCAGACCTGAACCCAGCTCTTCCGTCCCTAGGCCAGTATACATTCTAATACTGTATGAGGTTGTTAAAATTACCCCAGAGATTTTAGGGGAAAATTTGTAAGTGTTTACAAAACTACTTAAAGCACATTATTTTCTTTACATCTCCCCCACAATGCATCAATGTGTTACTACCCCAACTGGCAAGCTGAGGAAACTGAATTTTTCACGGGTTGTTTTAAAACTGCTGTCTGTCCACTACCCCCTTACTGAAAGGGCACTGTTAGGAAACACCACATTTTGTATGTGACTCCTGGTCTGTTTTCACCTTGACACCAATTTATACTCTGTTACTATGTACGGGTTCCTTATAAAGGTTCAGATTCAGGCATGGAGGTACATCACACTGTATATTAGTTTCCTGTTGCTGCTGTAACAAATCATCACAAACTTTGTGACTTAGGATAGCACAAATTTATTATCTTACAGTCTGCAAATCAGACATCTGAAACTATTCTCACTGGGCTAAAATCAATGTGTCAGCACAGCTGTGTTCCTTCTGGAGGCCCTAGGGGATGTACTGATTTTCTTGCCTTTTCCAGCCCACATTCCTTGATTTGTGACTATTTTCTGTCTGCAAAGTCAACAATGGTCAGTCAAGTCCTTTCCATTCTGTATCCTTCTGACACAGACTCTCTTGCCTCCCATTTTACTTGTAATTACTTTATTCCACCCAGGTAATGCAGGATAACCTCCCTACTTCAGTGCCAACTGATTAGCAACCTTAATTCCATCTACAATCTTAATTTCTTCTTGCTATGTAACATAACATATTCTGATGTTCCGAAAGCCTGTGAGGGGTGGGGGGTTAGAGAGGGGAGGGATGGGAGGTATTATCCTGCCACCATATTTGGATAAAGAGCTGAAGACTTCCCCACAGCATAAGACTCTTTTTCAGAGATATGAGGGGGGAAAAAAAACTTGTTCTATTGCATGTTCCTATCACAGACTGCACTCTCATTAACAAAGCTTCCTCCCTGGGCTGTCAATATGGTGCTGATAGTACTTGAATCCCACCCAAAATGACCTATACAGGACAACCATGTTTGATTTCTGACACATATGCTTAGGGTTTTCTTTGTGATTTTTATATGCAATAAGCATCAAGATGCTTTTTGACCCAAGCCAAGTATGAAGCTAGACTCTACTGCACATTTGCATGGAGACATGAGCAAATGCTTTTCCAAGACTGCAAACACTGTCCTCCTCTGGCAGCCTTCGGTCCAGCCCTCTGGAGATCAGATCATCCCTCATGCCTGAGCTCTGGGGTGGCTACTACTATGGGTGCTTCTCTTTCAACCATGTGGATCAGGTCAACACCCATCTCCAAAATACCCCAAAGTTAGAAATCCCTATGCTTGCCCCCCTACATATGGAGAGGACTCTAACTCAAATTGATAGGGCGCTTAAGGGGTGGTTTGGGAAGGCTAATGGAAGAGTGACAATTCAACTTAAAAGATCATTGGAAACTAGCCAAGGGAAGTGAGGAAGGGAGTTTTATAATGAGAACAGAGCATTTGAAAAGGCACTGACGCCTGGGAGAGAGTGGTGTGTTGGTGGAAAGACAGGATCGCTAAAAACAAGAGACCAACCTGTATCTTCTTTGGTCGTTCTCGACATAATATCTTTTCCCAGGGGCCTTCTAGAGAAAATATCCTTAAATTTGCTGACATCTAAGTCAAATAACAGCATAACTATATATATTATTCAAGGCCCAAGTCGGATGCCACCTCCTCTGTCACACTTCGGTGGGCTGATCCCTCCCACCAGTGTCCGCCCACAGCAGTCGCTTGTGCCTGCTCAGACCTCTGTCTGACTCAGACAGTGAGCTGCGTACAGAGTGTCTCTCTCCCTTAAATCACGAACTACTGGGGAGGCGGCCACAGTCCTCCCACTGCCACATGGACTGACCTTCCTGAATTTGTTCCTACACGCTGGCCTGCGCTCCCTCACAAGGGAAGATGAGCCTCTGCTCCTATCTGAGGCAGCCTCTCCACTTCTGCTCTAGAATCTCTGCCTCGTCTACTCCAGGGCATTGTTCCTGAGTAATTCACCTCCCAACCCGCAGCATCGTTTCTCATCTTCACACTCACCGACAAACAAAAATATCCAACAGCCTTTCTTTGACCCATGTGACCCTCCACCTCCAAAAATCATCTGTGCACACTGTTTTCATTTCCTCACCTCGCCTTTTTTCTTCAACCCACACATATACGTGCATCCGAGACACTCCACTAAAACTGTTATGAAAAGGTCGATGGCAGCCTCCACACTGTCAAATCCAAAGATCATGTCTTTGCTTTTATCTTACTCTCCCAGCAACATTTCACACAGTTGAAGCTTCTCTTCTTGAAATTCATTCTCTTGGATGGAGAGGCTCCTACTTTTCCTCCAACTTCGTTTGCAGCTCTTTCTAAATTTCCTTTGCTTGCTCTTTCTCACTATGGGACTCTAAATGTTGCAAAACCTTGCAGCTCAAGCCTGGGACCTCTTCTGTCTTCTGTCGCTGATGTTTATCTCACCAGTGCCATGGGTTATTGTATCTCAGTGCTGTGGAGTCTCATATTTATCCAAAAATATGAGGCATTTATCCAAAAGTTCACCTGCATGTCTAATGGCATTTCAAATGGAACAAGTTTTGTTTTCTTACTCCTAACACTGTTCTTTTTCCAGACTTCCCCATCTCAGTCAGTTCCAAGTCAAAAGTCTAGAGCCCCTGGGATTTCACTCTTTATCTGGCCATTCACATCAACTCCACCAGCAGGCAATGGCAACTCCACCTCCCAAGTGTTCTTTTAATCCCCCCCACTTCTTTCCTCTGCACTTGAACCATCACAGGTCAAGCAACCAGAAACTCCCACCTGGACTTTGCCAATTTTCTCCTTATCTGGCTCCTTCAATTTTTGTTTCTCTACGATCTGTCTTTTTCTTTATACATCAGCCAGAATGGTCTTTTTAAATGTGCAAATCAAGTTATATCACTGCCCTGCACCAAATCCTCCACTAGTATCCCATGGTTCTTAGAATAAATGTCAAATTCCTCATTATGACTTAAGGACCTCTAAACCTAAACCTCATTTTATCTACCTCTTCCAGCACACCGCACAGACTCTCTCTCTTTCTCGCTGTCTCTCTCCCCCCCCCACCAAATACTCTAAGTTTTTTCCTAAGTTTATTCCTCTTGAAGGCCTCTGCAGTTCCTACAGTCTCTGCCTAAACGACCTGCCTCGTCATTCCCGTTGCAAGTCAGATGTCATACCACGGAAAGGTCTCCCTAACCACCCAATCAAAGACATTAGATAATTTAGTAGTTTTTCTTCTTAGCACTTCTTAGCATAAACCACCCTAAACTTCTTATCTCAATTTATTTCTTGCGTGATCTCTGATTTTTCTCCCTATATTTTAAGGTACCTGCCTCTGTTGTTCACTAAATATTCCCTGCACATAGAATAGTATCTGGCAAATAGTCAGTACTCAATATATATTTATTAAATAGATAAATGAATGCATTCATCCAGATAGGCAAAGAATAGGTACAATGCGGTGCTGGAAGTCAAGACAAAGAGATGACAAACTCGGGGGTTTCAGGAACTGCAGGGCCTCTATGACCTGGAGTTTACACTAAATATGTCCACAGGTCAGCTTGGTTTGGGGCTTCTAGGTGAGCTGTGTGATATCCTTAGACAATTCCAGCAAAGAATGAGTCACACCAGGCCCCTCTAACTAGCCATACCCTGTGCCCACTCCTGTGAATGACTCAGCTTCAGCTCTGAGCAGAGTACTGTAATTACACCTGTTACTAATTAAGGGACAAAATAAATGTGAGGTGCCACTGAAATACTGCACAGGAGTAAAGCAGCAATTATATTTATTGTATAATTTCCATTTGGCAATTATATTGATTGTACAATTGAACATACTGCATAATGGTGATAATTACAATTGTTAACATTTTCTGCAGGGAAGAATCCAAGTGGGTAAACAGGTTGCTTTGAGTTACTGACAATCAGAAGGGGGAGTTTGGAGTTTTCCTTTAATTCTTACGCATATTGATCAGAGATATTTCCTTAGGAAATACTAAAGTTTGAAAAACAGACTTTTCATGTTTTGAGAAGGAAAATCAATTTGAACCTTTCAGTAGTTTGCACTGATGCAAGTGGATAAATGCAAAGGGAAGTCAAACAGAGAATAAAGGGAAAGTGTTTCTGTGCTAGAACTGAATTGGCCACAAGCCCTAACCACAGGGCCAGAGGCAGCTGGGAAACGGATCCCAGCGCAGAAGAAAATGGGCCCGGCTGAGGCCTGAGGGCAGATCAATCCTTCTTAGTGGATTTCATCTGCATAAGAGAACTCACCCCAAAGTGGCAAGAACAAGGAACGAGGGCAGTGCTTGGTAAGAGACATGCACGCTATGCCACAGCCCTTGGAGTTCTCTGTGCACGCTCAGAAGGAAGGAATGAAGGGTCGTTTCACCACGTAGGATGAAGTTGCCTTTTGTTGAGACACCTTCATGAAATGCAGCTTAGTGGCATATCTATCTGATATCGCATTTTGCTCTACATTACTAATGGCTCCCGGCAGTCTTGTTAAAGAAGGAAGAGGGTTAGAAGTCACCTAGTTCATGCCTTTCACGGTCATATAAATTCGGAATGGAGATCGGTATAGCCAGCACATGAGGGCTACGGCAAGGAATAAAGGATGAACTCTGTAAGCCGCGGCGGAACAGTGGAAAAGCAGGTGAAGGAGGCAGAGTTGTACTTGAACATAATTGGCTAAGGAGCCTCAGACTCATCTTAAAAGCAATGCTCTTCGTTTTGAGAGCCATGGGCCTGCTTATAAGTGCACGTGCTGACATTATTTCATTTATCCTGAAAAAATACTGTGACTTAGAATTGACAATTGCCCCATTTTATAGGGTAAAGAAATTAAGGTTTCAGCATATACTGGGCATTGTTACGCAGGTCCATTAAATCCTGAACAAAATTTTGCTCAAGTGTCCAACCTCCCGTTCAGTGGTAAATCCTGCTCAGTCGAACCAGTGAGATGATCTCATTCTAGCCAGTCAAGGCAACCTCACCACAGTAGCTCCCCCTCATCTGGGAGGGATGCTTTCTAAGACCCTCAGTGGATGCCTGAAACCACAGACAGTACGGAACCCTATATATACTATATTTTTTTTCCTATGCATACATACCTATGATAAAGTCTAATTTATAAATTAGGCACAGTAAGAGATTAATGACGGTAACTAATAGCCAAATAGAACAATTATATCAATATCTGGGCCAGCATCACTGCTCTTGCACTTTGGGGCCATTATTAAGTAAAATAAAGGTGACCTGAACACACGCACTGTGATACCAAGACAGCGGATCTCATAACCGAGATGGCTACTAAGTGACTAACAGGCAGGGAGCGGATACAGTGTGGGTACTGTGGACAAAGTGATAATTCATGTGCCGGGTGCGGCAGAACAGGACGGTGTGAGATTTCATCACACTGCTCGGAATGGCAGGCAATTTTAAACTTGCAAATTACTTCTGGAATTTTCCATTTAATATTTTTGTCTGTCCACTGTGGGTTACAAACTACAAGCCAAACTGTGAATAAAGGGGGACTGATGTACGCTTGCCAGTGACTGGGAGTGACATGTGACCCAGTTCCGACCAGTGTCACAGCAGAGAGATCAGGAGGATGGAGAGTGTGGGAAAGAGTTTTTCAGCCTTCTGAGGGACACAATAGACAAGACACGTCAGTTCTGCCTGCACTGGAGTTTAAGTCTGCACGTAATGCCTGGTCCTGCAGAGCCAGCCTATGAGCAGGAGGGGAAAATGAGAAACCACACGGAGACACTGAGAGTGCAGGAGCAACTGTCGGGAAGAAAACCTCAATCTCAGATCTTGTCCCTCAGTGACTGCATTCACCAGCCCTAGATCTGCTCTGCCTCTGACTGAAGGCATTTTCAGGAATTGTTTCTCTAGTTTGCAGTGGAAAGCGCCCTCCCTGGCCCAGATACACAGAGCGGTAAACTGATTTGTTCAAAGTCACAGAGCAAGTAAAAAAGATTGTCCTTGAACAGTGACATCAATAATTGCCACCTTTCCCTTTGTTCAATTTTTGAGCAAGATGAATAAGTGATGTGTAGATGCGTATAAAAGGAAGAATCATATTTTTACAGTTATTTCTATTGAAATTCGGTGACTTTGGGTGATTGGATTATAGGAGTATTACCAACTTTGCATATGGGAAAGCAACCAGCATTTTACCAAATGGTTAAAAGAAAGTTTTAATTAAAAGCTAGTGGCCATAATCTTGTTTGTAAAAAAAGAAAAAAATCATTATGGGAATGTTCCGAATTTGGGTTTTGTTTCTCCTGCTTGAAAAGCAATAAATTTGTTAATTATAATATAAAAATAATAGAACATATTTTGTCACTGACAATGTGCTAAGGTTTGAGGACATTACAATATGGGTCTCTCAGCAACATTATGAGGTAGGTATTATTGTTATCCCCTTTTACTAAACAGGTAATTGGGCAAAGGTGTTTTATGCAAAGCACATAGACTGTGATGACCAAGTCAGGGCCTGCATTCCGAAGCCCCTGCTCTGAACTGCATACTCTATTGTGTCTCCATTTTGGAGTCCTCTGTGTCTTGTCCGAAAAATGTTAATATACATTTAACAAACACAGGCATTTATTAAGGAAACTTTAGAAGGTAAACAAATTTAAAAGGTCATAAGAAGTTTAACTCTATTAACATTTTGGAATAATTTTTTTTAATGTATTTTTCCATGAACAGGAAAGCTATCTGATAGAGTTTGGATGTGTTGTCCCCACAAAACTCATGTGGAAATCTGATCCCCAATGTGTTGGAAGCTGTTTGAGTCATGGGGGCAGATCCCTCATGAATGGATTCATGCTCTCCCTGGGGGATGGGGGATTAATGAGTGAGTTCTCACTCTATTTGTTCCCACGAGAGCTGGTTGTTTAAAAGACCCTGGCACCTCCCCTCTCTCTCTCTTGCTTCCTCTCACCATGTGATCTCCTTGTACCCACTGGCTGCCTGCCACTTTCTGCCATGAGTAGAAGCAGCCTGAGGCCTGCGCCAGATGCAGCTGTCCCAGAATTGTAAGCCAAATAAACCTCTGTTCTTTGTAAATTGTCCAGTCTCAAGTATTTCTGTTATACCAACACAAAACAGACTAATACACTATACAAAACTATTCTATGAGAGTACATCAAAAAGTTCATGGATAGATTGAGATTATCTTTTAATTCTATTTTTCCACAAACTATTTGAAATACCACCATATTTCTATAAAATTTAGTCATTTTCAAAATTTGCAATTTCATTATGGAAGTATTCAGTTTACTTAATTATCCTACTGCTTTTTAAAAAATTGAATGCAGTTTTCTAAAATAGTTTTTTCTATGGTGTTTATTCTTCAAAATAATTTCTGAAAAGGTATGTTCATGAATGCCCTCTAAGTAAATTATAGTCAATGATAGAAGATAATCCCTTCAATAAACTTAGCTATATGCTAAAGTTAAAACACTGGCCCATCCACCCTTCACAACGGGCTTCCTCAGAGATCTGGTCTGTCTCAGTGTTGATACTATCAAACATATTAAAAAAAAAAAAAAAAAAACACAGAAGCAAACCAGGAAACCTCTCTCCAACCTGTCATCACAATTTCTGGTTTGAAAACAATGGCAAAGAATCCTGGGTATTATGCTCACTCTAACTTAAATTTCTATTCTCTCAAAGAACAAATACTGAAAACTTTTATTTAGCAATATAGCTTCAGGACATATATGGTTAACAGAAAAAGTTGAATTTTGAAATATCTTCAAATGTATTTCTTCAAGAAATTTAATAACTGTTAAAAAATAATAACTGTAATAAATGAAGTTTTCATATCTATGGTATGAATGTCCAGAGGCGAGGATGCCTTAATGGCATACGAGAAGCCACGTAAAACTATCTCACCTCAAGAAGGCAGCCAGAGCCTTAAGAATGTTAAGCCACCTTTTTGTGCATTTGCCACCTCTACTGCCAGCCTTTATAATATGCCCACCCATGTGTGTTCTGCAACTCCATCACATATACACTAAGGAAAGCTTAGTGTCTGGGGTCTTTAAAAGACCACATTCCGAATGTTTTATTTTATTCATAAATTTATATTTGCATTGAAATAAAATAAATATATGAGGGGGGTCTTCAAAAAGTTCATGGAAAGATTTGTACTATCTTTTAATTCCGTTTTTCCACAAACCTTTTGAAGTACTCTCGTATAGAAATAAACTGAATTAAAACAAGTGCCTACTGAAAGGTCTCCTGCAGTTGTTGGATGAAAACCTAGAACGGACTCTGATCTAGTGAGAAATAAGATCTGTTGAGATATTTATGATGCCCATGAGGTAAGGGAAATTCAGGGTTTGTGGAGGTGATGACCTTTTTTTCCAAGTGTCCACCTAAGTGGTATTCCCTGTGTTTAAGAGTCATGAAGAGAAATAACAATCTTGCCAACCTAGAAGTCTGGTGTCTTAAAGACTCGAAATTTTCTATAAAGGGGACTTGAATGTTTAGAAAGTCTCTAATTTGTATAGATGTATTAGATGTAAAGCCTATAGATGTATAAACCCATAGATACTTGTCCAAATATGGGCCAATCCTATGATTTCTGATTAGTACCTTCAACACTGACAATAAAATCAATATGGCTTATTTATAACCCCAACCAGATACTTGCTTATCATCTCTGCCTGTGTTTCAACCTCCTCATCTGTACAATGAGGGATGGGATTACATTGTCATTAAGGTCCCCTCTGCTCTTGCACTCCTGCTGCAATATATGTGTGTGTCCACATACCATGCAAATTTGTTGGGTTAGGGTTAAAATTCTGAGGCACTGATGGAAGTGGATGTCAGGGGTCACAGCCTGAATAACTCCTCCTGTTAGTGGCCATGAGCAATATAATGCTAGGATGCTCATGGTTGCCGAGCCCCTGGGAGAATGGGCTGTCTGAGCTGATTCCAGGTACTGAGCACGACCCACGGAAAGGTCAACTGTTGGTCGCCTCAGCGAGAACAACGGAGATGCTTCTCTCTTATGATTTCCTCTGGATTCTTCTTTATTGGTGAGGATTTAAGTAGGTATGTGATTATATGTAGTGGAAAGAATGAGATTTTGTCTGTTCCTTAACAATCTCTATGAGTTATAATCTCTTTGGGGTTCTGCATGCTCCTGCTAAAGAAATAATCTCGTTTTTAAGCAATGAATTCTTTAGTTAGTTATTCACTAATGTGATCCCTAACAATTTCATGCCTAAACAGACACTCAGACATGAAGTGATGAGATTTCTGCTGATACTCAGTGACAGGGAACTAGAGATATGCAAAATAATTGTTATATCTGTGACGAAACCCACCTTTGCCAAGGATATTTTAAAAATAAAGATGCAGGATGCCAGTTAAGGACTAGGAGATAATACTGGGTGATAAACCACGGGAACCCTTTGGATTGGGTGATAAATCTGCCCTTGACCTTATTTTATTCTTTTTTTTTTTTTTTTTGTCTTTTTTCGTGTCCGGCAACGGATCACAACCCTCAGTGTCGCGCCCATACCGGACCGGGACCGGCAACGGGATCGCAACCCTCAGCATTGCCCCCACACCTCGCTCAGCCAGTGAGCGGGAACCGGTCTGTATGTAGGATCCGAACCCTCGGCGGGGGCGCCCCCCCCCCCCCCCTAGGAGATAATACTGGGTGATAAACCCCGGGAACCCTTTGGATTGGGTGATAAATCTGCCCTTGTCCTTTTTTTTTTTTTTGTCTTTTTTCGTGTCCGGCAACGGATCACAACCCTCAGTGTCGCGCCCATACCGGACCGGGACCGGCAACGGGATCGCAACCCTCAGCATTGCCCCCACACCTCGCTCAGCCAGTGAGCGGGAACCGGTCTGTATGTAGGATCCGAACCCTCGGCGGGAGCGCCACCCCGCTCCTAAGCGGCGCACTGTAGCAGTGCGCCACCGGGCCGGCCCTTATTTTATTCTTTTTAAAAAAATAATGTCAATTATAAGATGTAAAGATGTGATAATGCAGCTCTTGAGCATTTTCTGAAATGATTTTGAAAGATCACTGTGCCAACACTAACATTTAGTAACTAGACAGCTAACTTGCCTGCCCTAGTTGTTTCCTGCTTCTGTATGAACTGATAAAAACACACACTCCAGTAATATCCTCTCCAGTGCAGGCAAGGGAAGTAACAAGTATATTCTACATGTGCAGGAACAGATGTGTATTTCTGTATTATATCTTTCCACTCCAATAGGCTGGGGTATGCAAGTAGTAAAGTAACACACTTTATTTTGAAAAATTGATTTCAATTTGGAATTCTTTTCACTATTAACACAAACTTTATTACTCCCTGAGGAGATTAACTGGGTACTGATGACCTGTCCCCAGAATAAGCTTTGATGAGGCTCAGAGATAGAAAGAAAAGAAGAAAGACTTGGCTGTGTGAAAGGCTGGAGAGATGGCAAAGCTACTCACCTAACTTCCAAACAACTCTGTTCCTTAAAACAGCAACTGGGAAGATATTCTAGTGTCTTACGTTTCTTTTGCAATTTTCAAGCACATGGCTGGGCATGCAGTAAATGCTCAATAAGTGTTTTATTTAATTATCTTAAATTATTATTTTTTTTTTCCTTTTCATTATTCTCTCTCTAGAAAGGACATGATAAGAAGGCTCAAAGGAGCCTGGCCCAGGGTTGGTCTTGAGCCTGGATCTCCCCAGAGATGGCCCCTTGTTTTCTCTTTTCACAAGCTGTTTCCAGCTTCTTAAACGGTTGTTTACTGAGCTCTCCCAAAGGGTCACAGGTAATAGACTCAAGATGCTGCTGCCTTTCACTTGCACTGTGTAAAGCACTCAAAGATGCCCTGTCAATTCATTAGCAGCTTAATTGGAATGAAATTATGTAATTAAATATCTCATTTCAACTTAGCTATAAATGTTTACTAGTTCACAGGGATGAGATTTTCAAGAAGCTTTTATCCAGACTGTGTTGGTTTTAACAGTGAGCCAATGTCTTTCCTTCTTTTTCTAGTAAGAAATGCAGAGTTGTAATGAAGCCCAAAGATAAGTTCCATAGACCATTCAGATATCAGTTTATTTATATTTTGCAGAAACTGATGACCTCTCTTAAAAGAACACATTCTTCCTTTGGATAAATTTATTTACTAGACCTCCACAGAATTAATTTGTCTCCAGAAACTGAATAGCAAATCCATTATAAATCCAATATTTGCAAAATATAATAAGAATTGTGTTTAGTTTTTTTTTAATACATTAGATATTAAAAATCTGCTGCTGTTACATGTATGGTTATCCTTGCGGGACATTAGCTCTGGAATCCCCTGTGGATGCCCAAATTTGCAGATGCTCAAGTTTTTTCTATAAAATGGTGTAGCATTTCCATTTAACCTACATAAATTCTCCCTTACACTTTAAATCATCTCTAGATTACTTACAATACCTAATATAAGTGCTGCATAAATAATTATCATACTGTGTTTTATTTGTACTTTTTACTGTTATATTATTTTTTATTGTTTCTTTCTTCAAATGTATTTGATCCACAATTGGTTTAATCTCTGAATGCAGAACTGCAGATAAGGAGGGCTGACTGTGGGAAAAAAATGGAAAATAGAAAATGGAAAAATGGAAAAAAGCAGAAAGATCTCAAATAATCACTTTAAAAGTATAGCTCTAGATACTAGAAAAAGAATAACAAACTACACCCCAAGTTAGCAGAGAGAAGGAAATAATAGAGGTTAAATCAGAAACAAATAAAATAAAGAATAGAAAAACAATAGAAAAAAATAAAACTAATAGGTGGATTCTGGAAAAGATGAACAAACATGACAAACATTTTGCTAGACTAAGAAAAAAGAGAGAAAATTCAAATAAATAAAATCAGAAAAAAGGAGGAGACATTACAACAGATGCCACAGAAATAAAAAAAAATAAGAGACTAGTATGAATAATAATTATACACCAACACACTGAATAACTTAGAAGAAATCGACAAATTCCTAGAGACATATAATCTACCAAGACTAAATCATGAAGAAATAGAAAATCTAAACAGACCTATAAAGAGCAAGGAGATTGAATCAGTAATAAAAAACTGCCCAACAAAGAAAAAACCAGGACCAAATAGTTTCAATGGTGAATTCTACCAAACATTTAAAAAATAATTAACACCAATCCTTTTCAAATTTTCCAAAAAACTGAAGAGAGAGGACCATTTTCAAACTCATTCATGAGGCCAGCATTACTCAATATGAAAGCTAGAAAAAGATATGACAATAAATCTACAAGCCAATACAGATGCAAACATTCTCAACAAAATATTAACGAACAAAATTCAACAATATTTTAAAAAGAATGTAAAAGATTAAAAAGAGTACATTAAAAAAATGACCAGGTAGGATTTATCCCTGAGATCCAGGAATAGACATACAAAAATTAATGTGATACACCACATTAACAGAAGAAAGAATAAAAATCACATGATCATCTCAACAGATGTAGATAAAAAATTTTGACAAACTTTAACACCTTTTTATGATAAGAACACTCAACAAACTGGAAATATAAGGAAATTACTCAATATAGTAAAAGCCATATATTACAAGCCCACCTCTAACATTATACTCAGTGAAAAACTAAAAGCTTTTCCTCCAAGATCAGTACAGGATATGTCCACTTTCACCGCTTTTTTTCAACACAATACTAGAAGTTCTAGCCAGAGTAATTAGCTGAAAAAAAGAAATAAAAGCCATCCAAAATGAAAAGAAAGTAAAATTATCTCTATTCACAGATAACATGATCTTATATGAGTGAAATCTCAAAGATTACACACACACAACTGTTAGAACTAATAAACAAATATAGCAAAGTTGCAGGATACAAAATCAACATACAAAAACTATTTGTGTTTCTATACATTAACAACAGGCAATCAGAAAAGGAAATTAAGAAAACCATTCCCTTACAACCACATAAAAAAATAAAATACTTAGGAATAAACTTAAACAAGGAGGTGAAAGACATCCACTTGAACAAAAGCATCACTGGGAGGGCATGGGAGGGCAGGGGGTGCCTGATGACGACCCTGTGGAGAACAAGAACCAAGCAGGGGAATACAAAGGAAAAAGAGGTATGCAGTGCAACATCAGCCCCTGACATGTTTCCCAAATCAGGGTCAGACAGGAGGAAATCCCCCTTTCAGTGGGAAGAATCTGCTCATCTGAGCATGTCACAGCAATAACCCTCCTCCTTCTCCTGCCTCAGGCACCCCCACCCCCAATTCAGTGGCCTGAGCCATTGCCTAGATCTAGAGCTGTGGCCCTTCTCCCTACATGGGTGTTTGTCCCGAGCACTGTACCTCATCATGTAGCCCATGTTTCCAGTATGGCACTGGGTGCCTGCATGGCTCTAGTCTTCCAGCTGCCTGCCCAGCCCCAGCTGCCCATGTGATCCCAACTGCCCAGCCACCAGAACAGACCCATCCACCCACCTGGGCCCAACCATCTAGCTGCCCTGTGATTAGCACATGGAACATTCTCCAGAATAGACCACACGTTAGGTCACAAATCAAGTCTCAACAAATTTTTAAAAATTGATCATCACATACTATACACAAATATAGATAGTCAACTCTGTACCCCATAAAAACATATAATCAACTATGTTTCAATTCAAAATTAAGTAAAAAAATTGAAGTCATTTCAATTATCTTTTCAGAGCACAATGCATTAAAACTAGATATCAATAATAAGCAAAACTCTGGAAATTATACAAACATGTGGAAATTAAATAATATGCTCCCAAATGATCTATGGGTCAAAAAAGAAATTAAACAGGAAATCAAAAAAATTTTTGAAATTAATGAAAATAAAGACATATCAACCCTGTGGGATATTGCAAAAGCAGTACTAGGAGGGAAGTTTATTGCAATAAATGCTTACATCAAAAGACTAGAAAGATTTCAAATAAACAACCTAAAGCTACATCTCAATGAACTAGAAAAACAAGAATAATCCAATGCCAAAGTTAGTAGATGGAAAGAAATAATTAAGAACAGAGCAGAACTAAATGAAATAAATACCCCAAAAATGATATAAAAAATCAATGAAACAAAAAGTTGGTTTTTTGAGAACATAAACAAAATACACAAACCATTTAGCTAGGCAAACTAAAGAAAGAAGATAGAAGACCCAAATAACAAAAACCAGAAATGAAAAAGGAGACATTACAACCAATACCACAAAAATACAAAGAATCATTAGAGAGTATTATAAACTATACACTAACAAATTTGAAAACCTTTCTGGAGACATACAAACTACCAAGACTGAACCAAGTAGAAACAGAAAACCTGAATAGACCAGTAGCAAGCAACGAGATTGAAAGAGCAATCAGCAGTCTCCCAATAAAGAAAAGCCCAGGACCAGATTCTTCTTTAAGGGTTTGGTAGAATCCAGCTTTAGTGCTGAAAGAGAAATTAATACCAATTCTCTTCAAAGTATTCAAAAAATATGTAACAGAGGCCATTCTCCCAAACTCATTCTATGAGGCTAGCATCACCCTGATACCAAAACCAGACAAAGATACAACAAAAAAAGAAAAATACATGCCAATATCTCTGATGAACATAGACACAAAAATCCTCAATAAAATATTAACAAACAAAATAGAGCAACACATCAAAAAAATTATACACCATGATCATGTGGGATTCATCCCAGGGATGCAAGGATAGTCAAACATACCCAAGTCAATAAATGTGATACACCACATCAACAAAATCAAGGACAAAATCCGTATGATTATCTCAGCACATGCAGAAAAAGCATTTGACAAAATTCAACAACACTTCATGATTAAAGACTTTCAGCAAATTGGGTATACAAGTATCTCAACACAGTAAAAGCCACCACCAATATCATCCTGAATGGGGAAAAGCTGAAAGCTTTCCACTTAAGAATGGGAACATGACAAGGATGCTCACTTTCCCCACTCCTATTTAACATAGCATTCAAAATACTAGCCGGAGCAATCGGGCAAAAGAAAGAAATAAGAGCATCCAGATCAGAAAAGACAAAGTCAAATTGTCCTTATTTGCAGATGACATGATCCTATACATTGAGAAACCTGAAGACTCTACAAAAAAATTCAGAGCTGATAAACAATTTCAGCCAAGTTGCAGGATACAAAATCAACACTCAAATATCAGTAGTATTTTTACACTCCAACAATGAACTAGCAGGAAAAGAAATCAAGAAAGCTAGCTCATTTACAATAGTCACCAAAAAATAGAATACCTAGGAATAAATGTAGCTAAGGAGGTGAAAGATCTCTACAACAAGAACTATAAATCACTGTTGAAAGAAATTAAGGAGGTCACAAAAAGATGGAAAGACACTCCATGCTCTTGGATTGGAAAAATTAACACTGTGAAAATGTCCATATTATCCCAAGTGACCTACAGATTCAATGCAATCCCCATCCAAATACCAATGGCATTCTTCACATAAATAGAAAAAACAATCTTAAGATTCATGTGACACAACAAAAGACCTCAAATAGTCAAAGCAATCATGAACAAAAATCAATAAAGAAATAAAGCTGGAGGCACAACACTACCTGACTTCAAATTATACTACAAAGCTATGGCAGTCCAAACAGCATGGTACTGGCATAAAAACAGACACTCAGAGCAATGGAACAGAATAGAGAACCCAGAAATCAACCCAGGCACTTACAACCAACTGATCTTTGACAAAGGCAACAAGATGATACATTGGGGAAAAGACTGCTTGTTCAGTAAATGGTGCTGGGAAAACTGGATGTCCATATGTAGAAGAATAAAACTAGACCTGTACCTCCTGTCATCTACCAAAATCAACTCAAAATGGATTAAAGACTTTAATATAAGATCTGAAACTATAAAACTCCTAAAAGAAAATGTAGGGGAAACACTTCAGGAAGTAGGAATGGGCAAAGATTTTATGAACCAGACCCCAGAAGCACAAGCAACAAAAGAAAAAACAATGGGATTATATCAAAGTAAAAACTTCTGCACAAGAAACAGTTAACAAGGCAAAAAGACAACCTATGGAATGGGAGAAAATACTTGCAAAGTATACATCCAACAAAGGATTAATATCCAGAATATACAAGGAACTCAAACAACTTAACAGTAAGAAAACAAATCACCCAATTAAAAAATGGGCAAAAGAGCTGAATAGGCATTTCTTAAAAGAAGATATACAAATGGCCAACAGACACATGAAAAAATGCTCAGCATCATTCAGCATCAGGGAAATGCAAATCAAAACCACACTGAGATATCATCTCATCCCAATTAGTCTGGCTATTATCAAAAAGACTAAGAATAACAAATGCTGGCAAGGGTGTAGAAAAAGGAGAACCTTTCTACACTGCAGGTGGGACTGTAAATTGGTGCATCCATCATGGAAAATGGTACAGAGGTCCCTGAAACAACTACAGATAGAACTGCCATAAGATCCAGCACTCCCACTATTGGGTATATACCCAAAGGAACTGAAATGATCACATCCGAGGGATACCTGTACCCCTGTGTTTATTGCAGCCCTATTTACAATAGACAAGAGTTGCAACCAACCTAAATGTCCATAGTCAGACAACTCGATAAGGAAAATGTGGTATATTTACACAATGAAATACTACTCTATCATAAAAAAGAATGAAATCCTGCTGTTTTAGTTCATTTTGTGTTGCTATAACAGAAATACCTGAGACTGTGTAATTTATAAGCAAAAGAGGTTTATTTGGCTTACGATTCTGGGACAGTTGCATCTGGCACGGGCCTCAGGCTGCTTCTCCTCATGGTGGAAAAACGGCACGCAGCCAGTGGGTACAAGCAGATCACATGGCGAGAGAGGAAGCAAGAGAGAGAGAAGGTGCCAGAGTTTTTTTAAGCAAGGAGCTCTCGTGGGAGCTGATAGAGTGAAAACTCATTCATTTATCTCCCCTCCCCCAGGGAGAGCATTAATCCATTCATGAGGGATCCGCCCACATGACTCAATCAGTTTCCAACACTGCCACATTGGGGATCAAATTTCCACATGAGTTTTGGAGGGGACAACACATCCAAACTCGTCACTTGCCTTTCACAGCAACATGGATGAACTTGGAGACAGTTATGTTAAGTGAAATAAGCCAGACACAGAAAGAGAAATACTGTATGTTCTCACTCAGAAGTGGGAGTTAAACAAACAAACAAACAAACAAATAAAAAAAAGAAAGATACAACAATCACAATAATATGTCAAACTTTCGAAAGGAGAGAATGGAACTGGGGTTACCAGAGGTGGGAAAGGGGGATGGGAGGGTTAGGGAGGAATTGATAAACGGCCACAAAAAACAATAATATTGTATAATATTGTATATACTAACGATTCTGATTTAAGCGTCACTTACTGCACATAGGTATTGATACACAACTATGTACCCCACAGACATATACTATCAATTATGTTTCAATGAAAAACAATTTTTGTACATACGTACAATGAAATATTATTTAGCCATAAAAAAGAAAACTTTGTCATATGCTAAACATGGATGAAACTTCAGGACATTATGCTAAATGAAATAATTAGTCACAGAAGGACAAATACAGCCACTTGCACAAATTATCTAAAGTAGTTAAACTCACCAAAGCATAAAGTAGAATGGTTGCTGCCAGGCCTGGATGGAGGCGGAAATGTGCAGTTGCTTCTCAGTGGGTATAAAGTCTCAGGCATGCAAGATAAAAAAATTCTGGAGATCTGGTGTACATTTGTGCTTATAGTTAACAGAACTGTTCTTTACACTTAAAAATTTGTAAAAGGGTAGAGTTCATGTCATGTGTTTTTTAACCACAATAATATATATACACATACATTGCCACTTACTCATTGTTTCTCTGTGGGGGAGGGATTGTTTTGGAAATAATTTATGTTTCATTAAAATCTTTATTTATATTAGAATGCAGTGCTTTTATTATTTCTAAATTAATCAATAAAATTTTTACATTTTCTCATATCTATTTATAATATTATAAATATTCATGGCTATAACCCAAATAAGTTAAAAACTCTCTGGGGTCTTCAATAATTTCTATGAATCTAAAGGGCTCCTCAGACTAAAAATTTGAGTTCTGCTGGCTTAGTGAGATTATTCTCTAAATAATACACACCTAAAAAACATGTTCTTCAAATTTTGTTCATGGTACTCACTGACCATGTGAATTTGTAAACTTGAGTGCTAATGGGTTTATCTTAAATTTTGTTTCTTTAACAACAAAAAGTGCCTTTTCCTTTTAGAAATAATTAAAATATTGCATATAATGTGTCATTGGCAACGATTTTTATGTTTATGATTACTTTCCCTAGATAAAAATGAACTTTTTGTGGAAGAGATCAATAGATTATTCTTTCAATGTCACCTTAGAGTTAAAGAACAAAAACCTATCAGGCTTTGATAAGGTAGTTTGTGAGGGGGAAAAAAAGTAAATGTAATATGCAGAATAATAAAAGACTAAGTTGAAAAATACTAGTAACATAAACATAGCAAACATTAAATAATTGCTGCTACATGCCAGGCACTAAGCTGTCTTATTTAATTCTTTCTACAGCCCTGGGAGGTAGAGAATATTGTCATTACTATAGAGGTAAAGAAAAGTGAGGCTATGTTGTTTTGTAACCTAGCAAGTGAATAGAGCTGGAATTTGGAGTCCAGGAAACACAATTGGAACTGAGTCCTCTGACTCCAGAAATAATGCCTTCTGTGTGTGTGTGCATGAGTGTGTGTGTGTGTGTGTGTGTGTGTCTTGTTTAAAGGGATGAAGTTTTTGTGTTGTCAAATACATGCATCTTCTGGGCTGCTAAGTCGTTTGAGCTAAGGAGAGCAAATCCAGGTCAGCTGCAGTGCCACCAGCTGTGAAACAGGTCAAGAGAAACAGGAATCATTGAGTCTGGGAAATTAGCAGGGGGATTAGGGAATGCCATGTTGCTGCTCTCAGCTGGAGACAAAAATAAATACATTTGTCCTGTAGAGTGCAGGAGGTACAGACAACTCTATACGACTCACCCCAGACCAAAGGCCACCAGTGAGGGGAAACCAGAGACAGACTGTGACAGGCAGGGATGGAATTCAATAGGCTCAATGCAAGTATTTCCTTCCCTTCAGCATGCTTCATGAGATGGATTGCCCATGCTTCTGGGCATAGACAGAAATAAATAGGGAGCAGCAAGCACAGTTTTCTATCGCTGTCCTCTCTGCTAATAGCAAAGGAGGCAAATACAGGCAGGGAGGTCCCCAGGATTCCAGAAAGTGATGTGCCAGCCACTTCTGTCTGAAATCAGCACCATAGAATGAGCAGTCAGGGAGGGATACATACGAGGGGACTTCAAAAAGTTCACAGAAAGATTTGCATTATCTTTCAATTCCATTTTTAAACGAACTTTTTGAAGTACCCTTGCACACTCTCTTGAGAGAAAGTTGGGAAAGGGCAGTGCTCTCCTATATGCTAAGAACAACAGAAATTATTGCAAGACAGTATTTTGGTATAATGTTACATTTCCCAAAGTATGTTCTGCATGAGTAACTTCTCATGAAATGGGATCAGAGGCCAAATAGACGTGGAAAGGACTGCGTGGTATAGTCAAACTTAGAGACACATGTCACTGTCGGAAAGGCTTTGGGAACTACTACAGGAAGAAACTACTGTAAGAAAGCTGGTTTATGCTGGTTTCATCCAGAAGCTCCCCAGGTTGGATGCAGATGTAATGTCTTCTAGACACCCTTTCAACTCTGCTGAAATGAAAGAGTATGGTGGACTCTGGGCAAAAAAGAAGAAGATAGACTAACCTGGCCAAATCTTTAATTTCTCTCAGCCGCAGGTTTCTCACTGGAAAAATGGGAATGATTGCGACTACACCACAGAGTTGTTGTACAAATCAAATGAAACAATATACATCAAATATAGCATTTATTTTGGGTGTGCAATAAATAGTATCCCTCCACCCCAGCATGTGTTTAAGTGTATGGTGTAGTTTTTACTTGCATGATAGTTTTAGAAGCAATAATCTCAATAACTGAGCAACTACCTTCCTTGGCCATACTTTACTGAGTACCTGACATTGTACTGGGGAGACAGCGATGGATTAGATATAATGTCTCTTCTCTAAGTACTAATTTTCCTATTTGTAGAGAGAAAGACTTGAGCAGCTAAACACATGATGAGTGCTATCCTATGAGTATGTATGAATTGTTATGGAAATGTACACTTTTTCCAGGGCAAACTTTCAGAAGCGAGTCTTGAAAAATAAAATTAAATTAAAAAAAGAAAAGACAAAAATAAAACAAAAAAAAATTTAAAAATAAAAATAAAAAAGAAGTGAGTCTTAAAAGATATACTGTGGTTTCCTAGGCAGAACAGTAAAATAAAGCATTTAGGCAAAATGAAATTGCTCACCAATGACCTGAGATGTGATGTGTTCAGCATTTAGAGGAACATAGAGCCTGTTTGGATGCAAACAGAGAGGAAGGGATGGCTCACCTGAGATGGTAGGTCAAGGCAATGCTGCAAAAGGCACTGCCTGCCAAAGGAGTTTGGACTTTATCCTAGGGCACTCTTGAGCCTTTAAAGATTTTTTAATAGAAATGACAAGACAAGATTTGTCTTTCAGAATGATGATTCCTATAGCAGCAGGGAGGTCGATCAGAGGATGTGAGACTGGACACAGGGGAGCAGCAGGAAGCCAGTCATCTCCACCTGCCTGACCTCATACAGGTGAGAGCAGGGGCCAGGGCAGTGCTCAGAGGGAAAGCACTGCGGCAGGTGACGGTAGCAAGGCGATACAGAGGTATTTCCTGATGTCACACGTGTTGGGGAAGGAACAGCAAAGACAGGAAGGTGAAAATTAATGCCTGACATTCTAACGTGGATGACTGGGTGCATGGGTAGGACATTAACCATAATCAGGAGAAAAAAATAAAGAGGAAACAGGTATAGGAAAGATAATGGGGGGGCGGGGATTGTGCTGCTTATATTTGGAAAATTAAAATTAATGATCCATGGGGTTTAAGGTGGCTGTAAGCGTTATAGAATTGGAAGTACAGGTCTGGAGTTTAGACTCCTAGCTGAAATGGAAGATGTAGCGTTGGCAGCCAACAGTTTAAGTAGCAGGGATGAAATGCCCCCGAATGAGGCTGCAGAGTGCTCAGAAGCATAGGAAGGTGAGCTGAGGCTGGGAAGTGCAAGTCAAGGGTAGAAAAGAATGCAGTGTGGGTCCTGCCTTCAGGAGGATTATAATTCAGTCAGGGAGACAAAAGGGTATATTGTTAGGACTGAAAGGAAAATTGAGTGCTAAGCTCTGTGCCACTTAGTATAGCTACAAGAGAATACAGAATACTCATTAAGCCTTGAAATGAAGATAATTAAGACCTCCATGGACTAGTGGAATTTCTGAACCAAGGGAAACAGAAGAGATGGAATTTCATTGTCAGGGACAAAGGGCCAGGCAGCTATTCATATTACCATTATTAAAGGAGGCTTGAATGAGGAAAGATTAGGGTAATGATAGGCAAAGTTATAGAGATGGGGAAAACATGTGCATAAAGAGAAAACTGGGTAAATTTAAATGGCTAGAGAGAGATAGGGAAAGGGAGATAGGGATAAAAGGAAGAGAAAGATGATAAAGAATAAAGCATAAGAAAAAAGGGGAAAGATCAATTCCAGCCTCAAGTTACCCAAGGTTGAAAAGAGAGTTTGGGAAAAGGGGCTCAATAGACCTTATGTCATACTTTGGTTTTAGAAACAGTTATTATACCCAGAGATGATGTCCTACAAATGGGCATTCTGAATGGTTAGAAGGGGCAAGGTGGACTCCAAGTAAGGTAGCTACTGTAATATTCTAGATGAAACATGAGGACCTGAGCTCAGGTCATTAAATCTAAACAATAATTTGAAACGAATTAGACTTCAGAGGAGTCCCAATATAATAGATAAAGGAGAAGGACATGTCAATGAAGAGTCCAGACAAACAGAAATAGATTTATGGGATACAGTACAGAATGAAAACAGTTACCAAGAGGTAGAGGCTGTGTCTACAGGCATGTGAGTGTGGGCCTATGTTTCTGAGCATCTAGCTGCACATGCTGGGGCATGTCTATTGGTATGTGCACCTCTGTATTGACCTTCATTTGCCTGTTTGGCTTTGTCTCTGGGTCCTTCTTTACGTGCTCTTCGCTGTGCGTGTGTGTGTATGTGTATGTATGTGTGTGTCCATGTGTGCATGTATGCATTCATAATTCTACGTGTTTGTGTGTCTGCAGGTCCCTTGGCTCCTATGTGCATGAGCCTTCATCTTGCTTGTGTGTACCTCTGCAATCATCAATCCCGGTTGTGTCACTGTGCCATTTGGTCAATGTCCTCAGACCTGTGTGTGCATATCTTTGCTATGTGACTGTGCTGGCATGCTTGAATAGGTGTCTGTGGATGTGACAATTGTGTTTTTTGTGCCCGTGTATATGGGTCTATACTTTTGTCTGTCTATGCTTGCATCAGTGTGTATGTGTGTTTGTGTACGTGTGCAGATTTTCTAAAGCTTGACAGCAGCATACCGTTTGGTGTCATCTGCAGCTAATGTAAAATTGTCAAACAGTCCTGAATGACAAATGAGGAAAGCCCCCACTGTATCTGGCTACGTTGGCCTTTTTACTTTTAATAGAAAAAATTGATCTTCTCTTTTCCAGCCTGCTTCACTACATATCAATGTGCAGATGCAAATATTTCCATGCCACGAACAGAAAACCTGTATCAACCAGAAGTGATCCTGGGTGTAAAGAAATCTGAAATTATTCTCTTTTCTTTATAGTGGTGTTAAAAACCAAGCAAAGCATTTCTTGAGCCATGTAATTTAATTTAACTTGAAAGTCACCTTAGCTGTGGATTTCCCTGCACAGAGGCTTTCATATTAGAGGCCTGTGGTGAAGACTCGCTGGTGATTTTTATAAATTCTAAAAGCACTAGGGAGAGATGTAATTTCAGATTTCTTGCTCGACTATTAGTAAAATAACTGTGATGAACCACTGTTGTTTGGCCCAATGTGAAAGAAAGGAGGATGGGAGGGCCCATGCCAAGGCCAGTGCTGGGGTATGTCGGTCAGCATAATATGTGATGGGTCTAATGAGAAAGGCCAGGCACATGTTTGTACTGGAATCTTGCAAGAAGCCAGAATGAGGAGAACACTAAATTGCATAAGGGCATGAACCCAGGCGTGGTGACAGGGATGCATACAGTGTGACAGGTTCTGTAGCTGATAAGGTTGAAGGTGAGAGTATATATTACCATAACAAGCATTCATGCCTTCATTGCCTTCACATAAAGACAAATGATCTCAGACTGCATAAAAATAATGCAACACACATGTATCACACTAAAATAGAAATGTTAAAATTCAAGAGATGCTGGATTGAAAAAATATTAACATATAGTGTGACTTCTTCCATATTCTGATTGGAGTATCCATTGAGGGTGAGAAAACTCACAACACTATTCAAAACTAAAGGCTGGCAATCTAATGGGACTCTTAGGAAAGCTGGCTCTATTTGTAATAATGGCCATTAACATTTAACGAATGCTTATTATATACCTACGTTATACTACGAATTTCATAGATATGATATCATTCAATTCTCACAATTATTCTCCAGTTTAAAAATGAGAGAATTGAGTTTTAGTGAGAACTTTCCTAAGGTCAAACAGCTAATAAATGAAAAATCTGAGACTCAGAATTAGATGTCTGATTGTGAACCGTGTGGATTTTTATGCAGAAGATAAATATCCAGACTTGGGCAAGCAGCATATTAAGTTGATGTGGCCCCAAGATAGAATCTGAAAAATGTTGGGTTATGATTTTAATTTTACCTACTTACTATTCACTGACTAAGAAGTCAAGGGAATACTCATCTGAAGCCCTCATCTTATTCTCTCTCTGTGCCTTTTATATTGTACTCTGTGAGCTGAACAGTAGTGTCACGCCTTTTTCCACCCATGCCACTTTTCTGCACAGAAGGAAAGGTAGTATATTTCAGAGACAACAGGCCTGGAGCAGGTGGCACTGCTTTGGGAGAGTCTGTTCTGTTGTGAAGTCATCTCTGGCAATGTGCTGAGTGTAGAATTTGGATATAGGAGAGAGTGAACTAGAAACTAACATTGGCTCATGCACTGCAGCAGTTCAGAGAATTAGAGGAAAAAACAGTAGATATAGAAAGAAGTCTATTATTTGTAGATCAACTGGAAAAGTTAAGGCTTAAAATCTGAGATGAGAAGCTAATTCGTTTACACACATGTAAGCAGAGAGTGGAACAGATAGTCATATTCCTACCTCATTTAAAGATGACTAAAGAAAAAAAGAGAACTGTTGAAAAATGAGATAAAAAAATTGGAAGATTCAGAAGAAAAAAATAATTATAAAAATAATCTACTCAAGAGTGAAAAGAGACTTTGGAGAAACTACATGAAATCTTTAATAAAGAACAAAAATAAATGGTTTTCTTTTTTTTTTTTTTCCTTTTTCTCTTTTTTACTGACCGGTAACGGGATCACAACCCTCGGTGCTGCGCCCACACCACGCTCAGCCAGTGAGCGGGAACCGGTCTCCACATGGGATCCGAACCCTCGGCGGGAGCGCTGCCGCGCTTCCAAGTGGCGCACTCTCCAGTGCGCCACCGGGCCAGCCCCAAATAAATGGTTTTTAAGGAAACAGGAGAGGTGCTAAAGAGAAAAGTTGAAATGAAGGGAGTGAAATGATAAGGAAGGTGGGTGAGACAGAAATCAATTAAGGAAAACTACAAATCAAATTATGTAATCAAAACTCTCACTGGAAGCAATATAAAGCAAAATTAATTTTACAGAGATGCAAATCAGAAATTAATGCTTGGGATATACTTTCAGAAATCAGAAGAAAAGTGATGAACAAAAGATGTGCAATTATGAAAGAGACGATGATATATACAGAAGGATGAGTATAGAACCCTGAGATATAGATAATTATTGCTGCTGAATACAAGATCTTTTAAAAATGGGGAAAATGATTAAGGTATTCTAAAAGAAAGCCATTTTGAAAAAGTAAGAATTATTTTTGCAAATTGAAAGTTTTCAACATTGCAAGCAAATAACTCTACAAAGCTAAGTACATCTGGCCAACATTTTAGAATTACAAGAATAAAAGAACCATGCAGGCATGCATAAAGATACAAATATTAAGATTCTATAAAAGTTTACACACAGCCTCACTGCTTTCTTTACATGAATGCTATGGAAAGATATCTGTAAATAGGCAGGTATTAAGACGGCGAGCTGAACACAGCACTGAGCTCTACTGCATCATGAAACTTCAATAAAATTATCTCCAGCAAAGGAATTTTAGGGAAGCATGAATCCACAAGAACAAAGGGAGTGGAAAACAAGAAAAGTAGCAAAATTCTGGATGCTAGGAAGTTGGGGGAGTAATGTAACTGATTCAGCAGGCCAGAGAAAGACGAATAATGAATCTAGAATTCAGAAATAAAACTCTAGAATAAAAAAAAACTTTAAAAATCTGAGAAAATGGCAAAACAGATACCTCTAGAATTGGGATATAAAAAGCAAGATTAAAAAATGGAAGACTTGATAAAAGTCTGGTTCAGAAACAAACAGCCCTTTCTCTGATGTCAGGGCATCCCGCACAGCAGGGCTGCTCACCTTCGACCGCTGTGGAAGCACCCTGCAGTTGCACGCCCTGGACAGCGTGGAACAGAGAGCCTCAGGACTGAGGTGCATCATGCACAGTTGAGGTTCGGACACAGCGACTAGGGTCACTATTCTGAGTGACCTGATTGGGTGAGGTTGGTGTAGCACTCTGAGAAAAAAAAATGCTCAAGATTTAAATTAAGATTATATATATGTATTTTCATTATTCTTTCATCACTTAAATCCTCTTAGTTTGACAGTCAAGTATATCTCATCGGTGTGGAAGAATGGAAGATTTATTTTTTCCCTGGGGAATCTCACCACCCCATGGGACAGAACCTGAAAATACGGATAATCAGAGATTCCTCATGAGATGCCCCAGGAGAGTGGCCAATGTGGACAATTCCCAACCACCTACAGAGATCTTCCAAATAGGTTTTGGGCACACCACTCTTTTTTTTTTTTTGGTCCTTTTTGAGACCGGCCGCACCGCGCTCAGCCAGTGAGTGCACCGGCCATCCCTATATAGGATCCGAACCCGCAGCACGTACTCTCCCAAGTGCTCCACGGGCTCGGCCTGGGCACACCACTCTTAAACATGAGCAGACAGCCAAATATTGACACAAACATTTAAGGAAACCATCTTATATGAAAACTGTCAATACTGTAAAAAGAAAAAAATATATAGGACATATGCAAAGAAAATATAATTTTATTTTATTTATTTATTTTTAAATTTTATTAATATTACTTTTTTACATTCTACGATGTTGTTGTAGAGCAGTTGGGAGGGAGAGGGTGAGGAGAAATGGGAAGGAAATGGGATGGAAGAAGGTAATTTTAAATAATTAGAAATAATATCCTCTGAAGCAAGTTTAAATAGTGATAAACCCCAAAGAACTGGCTCTGGAAATGGACACATTGGCTGAGCCCACGTGTGCTGGAAGACAAGTGTACAATTGGGAGTACTCTGAATTAAACTTCCGTGTATAATAAGGAACAAAAATATACTAAATTGAAGCTTACGCATATCTTATTCAAATTTGACAATAAACAAAGCAATTATTATTAAATTCAATACAAGGACGACCACTCCCATCACCCTGCCCATTGGAGGCCACTGCCACTAAGTGATATTCAGAGTTAAATTAAGTCATTTTGTGTATTGTTAAGAGAGTCATGTCTCCGGAGTGGTACATAGTTAGCCCTGGACTGAATGCTGCCCCAATCCAGCCTAACAAGTCATAAAAACAAGACCTGAAAAGATCAAATACTTCCCAAGTAAATGAACTGCATCCCAGAAAGAAACTAAAAAATACTTATATGAATAAAAAATCTAGTACCCAGCAAGCAAAATTCACACAGTCTAGCATCCAATAAAAAATTAACAGGCATACAAAAAAGCAGGAAAATATGATCCATCATGAAGCAAAACATCAATTAATTGAAATTTGAGCCATATTTGAAAAAAAAGTTTTTTTAAAAAAGAATAAAACTATACCAGGGAACACCATAATCAATTTTTTAAAAAATCCGTGATGAAGAGAAAATCTTAAAAGTGGCCAGAGAGAAGAGATGCATTACATGCACAGGAGCAAAGGTGGGAATAACAGCCTGAAATAAATTGTCTGCATTAGCAACAACAACCAAAACAGAATACCAAACCAGACCAAAACAGAACAAAAAACAATGCAAGCAAGAAGACTGTCAAACAACACCTTGAAAATACTGGAGAGGGGGAAAAAAGTTTTTTCAAGCAAAAATATATTTCAGTAACGAAGGTTTCAGACATACAGAATTTGAACAAATTCATTATCAGCTGACTCATGCTACTTGAAATGTTAAAGCAAGCCCTCCAGGCAGAAGAAAAATAACATCAGATAAAAAGTTTGATCCAAATAAAGAAATGAAGAGCATCAACAATGGTAACTAAATGGGGAAATATATAAGATTTTTTCTTATTATTGAAATCTCTTTAAAAATACTTAATCGCTTGGGCCGGCCCGGTGGCGCACTGCTACAGTGCGCCGCTTGGGAGCACGGCGGCGCTCCCGCCGAGGGTTCGGATCCCACATACAGACCGGTTCCCGCTCACTGGCTGAGCGAGGGGCGGGCGCAGCACCGAGGGTTGCGATCCCGTTGACGGTCCCGGTCCGGTACGGGCGCGACACTGAGGGTTGCGGTCCGTTGCCGGACACGAAAAAAAAAAAAAATAGACAAAAAAAAAAATACTTCATCGCTTAAACAAAAATAATAGCGATGCAATGTGGTTTTTATAATATAGGCAAAACTAAAATAAATGTCAACAGTAGCACAAGGACCAGGAGGGGAGAAACGAGAGATATTATTGCAAGATTCTTTCACTGCATGTGAAGCGGTATGATACCACAAAGGTCGATTATAATAACTTAAAGATAAAACAGGATACTTAAAAAGTTCATGGAAAGATAGTATTTTTATTTTATTTGTTTTTGTTGTTGTTTATTTAGTGCGTGGCCATTACAGGGATCAAACACTGGACCTTGGTGTTCTTAGCACCACGCTCTAACCAAATGACTCATTTTATCTTTTAATTCTATTTATCCATGAACTTTTTGAAGTGGCCTCATATATTATAAACCCTAAAGCAGCCACTAAAATACAAGGCACAGATTTATAGCTGATAAGCCAACAAAGGAGATAATATGAAATCATAAAAAATATGCAATGAATTCAAAAGAAAGCAGAAATAGAGGAAAAGAGAAAACAGATGGGACAAATAAAAAATGAATAGCAAGAAAACAAATAGCAAGATGATGTTATAATTCTAAAATGTTCACTAGATGTACTTAGATTTACATAGTTATTTATTTGAATCTGTTTGGAATATTAACAAGTCTTTCAATTTGCAAAACATAATCCTTACTTTTCCAAGGGTTATTTTCCTTTAGACTATCTTAAGATGGGGTAATTTAGCAAAATAAAATACTAATCTCTTTTTTACACTCCTCCTATGCAATTCTCCTCAAAGAAAGAAAAAAGAAACTCACAAATGTAATTAAGAGTTAAATAACAAACTGGAAAAGAAAAAATATGTAACATTTATGATAAAGAAACATTTTAATATTCATTATACATCAAGAGTTTTTACAATGAGAAATACAAAAATGATCCCCCATAAAAAAAAAAAAGTAAGAAAAGAATCTGAGTGGATATTTACAAAAGAACAAATGCATAATAAAAGCATGAAAAATATCAACTGTTCCCTAGTTTTACAGATATAAATTAAAATAAACTTAGCTATCAAACTGACATTATAAATTACACTGTTCGGTTTTGCCTAAGAAAAGGGGAAAATGTCACCTTCATATGATCCTGATGAGATTGTAATCAGTCTGCAAATAAATAATTACTGAGCATTTATTATTATGTGTGAGACATAGAGTACAAATTGTATTTTTATATCAAAATTCTTAAAAATCATTCACACCTTTTCTTCCAGTACTTCTTATTAGAATTTGTCCCATAAATTATACATGGAATTGTCCTACGAAAAACAAATGTGAATATTTGTAAAGATTTATTGGTAAGCTAACACATTTTTACATTAACGGAATAAAAATAACATAAATGTCCAACTGTAGGGAACTGGTTAGCAAACGGTAATATCTATGCAATGAAATGTAACATAGTCCCTAAAGTTATGTTGAAGAAAAAACAATTTTCAAATTCTTCTAAACTTTGTTTGCCAAGAGAACAAATTAGAAATAATAAAATATTTTAATGTAAAACGAATGAACTTATAGTTTGAAGAGAGGGTGGCAGAACACAGAACACTCATCTGTTAAGCCCCAGCACTGCATATATGGTTTGAAAATCAATATTATGTTCAAATAATGAATAACAAGTGTGATATTATGTATATATAGAGATACACACCACACACATTTTTTAAATAAATAAGTAATATAAACAGGTATTAGAGTACAAGATATTCTAAAATATACTAAATATACATGAATAAAGATTAGAGGGCTAAGTACTATAATGACTCCTATAGTTTCTACACCTACTTGTGTTTCTACTTCTAATACTATAGATTTAGATCCTGAATCCCAACCTCACCCTTGAACTCCAGGCCTATATATACAAGTTGAAAGTTAACATGTCCAAAAATAGAACTCCTTATTTCCCCTTATTTGCCTTTCTTTTCTAAACTGGCTCTTCCTCCAGGTTTTCCCATACAAATAAGCAAAAATAATCATATTTTTCCTGACTGTCTTCTTTCTTTTTCACCTCTCAGTACCAGCACTCAGCCAGATAAGCCATCTGGACCTCTGAATCGTATTCCTAATCCGACCTTCGATACCCCCCACTGCTATTTGCACTCTTGCGCTCTGAAATCCTTTCTCCAGACAGCAGTCAAATTCTACATTTTAAAAACCGTAGATCTGATTAGATAGGTCAGTTGCTCGAAACTCACCAGTGTCTTCCTGCCACACTTAAAATAAAATCCAAATGCATTACGATACCATCAAGAGCTTATATGATCTGGTCTCTGCCTCCATTACCAAGACCTACTTACCGCTGCCTGCCTTGCCCATCAGCCTGCAGGTCCTCGCCCCAGTCAGGACAAGCACATTCCCACCCAGCGGTGCAGCCTAGAGTGCGACTGCTCTGCATCCTGGGAGGCCTCCTCCAACCACTTCCAAAACCAGCACTTTTCTCCCAGCCTTCACCTGTCCCACACAGTGAGGTATGAGGATGCTCCATCATTTACGGCCCTATCTGAATTATTGCATGAAAGTGATGTTTAATCTAAAATCTAAGTCTTAAGCAACTATACTGCTTAAATATTAACAATATTGTAGTTGATATTTGGGTGCTGACTTTTATTTCCTCTTTTGTGCTTTCCCGCATTATCCAAATTTCATATGATAAATATTAACTTTAAAGCAAGAATGAAATGCTTATATTTGCATAAAACATAAAGTAATGGCTGAGCTTAAGGCGCACAATAAAAGAAGGCATTTTGCTTGAGAATATGAGTCATTCCTTCTGTTAAGGGCACTTTTTGAAATAATCTTTTTTTGAGTGGAAGTTCAAAAAAATGTATTATATGAGAAGAGAGAATCATGAAAAAGCTGTTGATAAGTCTGGAAGAAACTGTACAGGTTAATCAGACCTCATGAAAAGAGGCAGAAGAAATTGGAAGAACAAAGTGGCCTGACTTTGGCCTGCATGAATGATTTGCATACCTTATGCCACAAGGGGAGGAAGCCCAGGGCACAGGGAGAACGTAACTGAAGACCAGCAGTCCACAGCACAAACTCCGTTCTCTCTTTCACTGCCCATCAGGGCAACAGCTTGTTAATAAAGTAACTGGTAACTAGAGGGAAGTCTTCTCCTGGTCTACGCAACCCTGCTTTCAGTAAAGGCCCAAGGGGAGATTTGGAGACCTCTATAACTCAAGTAAGTCACGAAGGGAGGACTTTGGCTTATGCATAAAAGGGATAAACGGAGTCTGTGTGCTGGAGAGAGCTCCTGGCGTGCTAATTCTCTGTAATGAAATACACCTCACACTCACATATCTACGTTGCCATCTTGGTTTTGCTCACTGGCTTCTCTGCCAGTTACAGGAACGATAGAGAAAAACTGGACGCTCACTCGCCGGATCCCTCAGTGGGCTCTGCAGCATCCAGTGAGAAAGGGCAGCCTATAGCTCAGTGCCTCCTCTCTGCCCTTGAGATTAGAAAGATTTACTCTGCCCAGAAAGGGGAGGGGAAGAGAGTAAGGTGGTGACAATAGGAAGTCAGTGAGTGACGATTTTGGTAGGAACAGTATTTTTGACATATAGAACAACTGATGTCCCCTCTGCCAGCAGAGCGATGCACCTAGTACTGATGCCACCGCCTGCCCTGTAATGTCCACCTCTCTGTTAATCTAAAAGGAGGAGGGGGGAAGGGGAGGGGGAAAGGGGAGGGGAGGGGAGGGTTTAAGGGAGGGAAGGGGGAGGGGAGGGGAGGGAAAGAAAAGGAAAACTTAGGACGCTGAGGGGTGATTTGACACTTTTCAATGTGTAACTTTTAGCTCACAAGTATGCAGGTATCGCAACCGTTCACCTCACCTTTTTCTACAATGTTTGACTTCCCGAACCTGTCCTGGAAATCAATGTTCACTTGAGCTAAACTTCAATTCAAGAGATAATTGCAGAAATCTTGAAGAACGAGAATTCATCTTTGGCAACCAAGTCTATTCTCTTTTGCTTTAAGAACAAAATGCATTCTAGTTAAACACATTTTAATTTTCCATTCCATTCAGGAGGTTTCCCCTCTCTACATAAGCTTGCTGCAGCTCAAATGAGAGAGTGGGATCACTGGAATTGGGAATGGTCAAGAGCGATGGGTCATTTTGTCATATCAAGCCCTTAAATATATTTATGTAAGGATCAATACATTGCAGTACATGAATCTAAGACGTAACGTAGTCAATCAGCTTCCCACAGCTGACACGCCTCTGGCTAAGCTTACTTACTTCACTTAAACTCAGAGTAACCCAGGATCCCCATCCATCAAATATAACTAATTGCGGTTGATGCTTTTCTTTCCTAGAGGGATGCTGGGATCATTATTCAGATGGTGTGGGTCAGGAAGCTAAGGATTTAGTGACAACGGGCTTGCTATTGAAAAGTAGTGAAAAATAGTTGAAAAAATAGCAGACTTTCAATGAGACAGACCAGGGCTTGAAATCAAGCAACTCCATTTAGTAGCTAGTGAATGTATAAAATTCATATAACTTTTTACAGCCTCAGGTTCCTTAACAAAAAAATTGGGAAAAAATTAGTTAGGCAGGTCAATTTGAAGACTGCAGCCAACGTATGTTCACTGAAGATACAAAATAAAGGGGAGTGATAGTTTTATGTATTTTGTGGATCGCTTGCCCTTTAACAAATATTTCTGTATTTCAAATGTGATTACAAGCTCCTTAAAATCGAGACCCACGCTTTGTGTTATCATATCCGCACAAATTCTTAGAACAGTGCATCCCATATAACACGCCATTAATCCATTGTCATGAAATGCACCATCTCTATGCTGGTGACTCTAATTCTTCCAGCATCGATCCTTTCTTGGAGCTCCAGATTCATATAGCCAGTGGCCTCTTTGACATACCTACCTCAATTCCTGATAACATCTTTTAAGATGTCCCAAGGAGCATTCTTAGTTTCCTAACACTTCCCAATATCCTGTTCCTTTTGAATCTTCCTCTCTCACAAAATAGCATGCCAATCCAGCTTGTGCTCAAGAAAGAAAGGCTTTACCAATGTCCAAACTCTCTAACAGTATATTATAACGTATTTTTTCCACAGCCTTAGGATTTCAGGTATTGTATACATTTTTTAATTTTGCCAATATAATTTTTATTCTTATTTATATTTCCCTGATTAATAGTGAGTTTCATTTTCTCACTGGTGTTTATGAGTCTTCCAGTGCTTAGCACAGATGCTGAATTTGTTTCTATACTATCATACGCACTGACCAAGGACTAAATGAATTTCAGTTTTTATCCTTAAAACGCTCTTCCATATTTCACATTTTAGAGAAACCCTACATTCAAAGCCAAATACTGTGCTATTCCCTGAGTTATTAAAATTGACGAGGCTGTTTGTCTCACAGTCCCATTTATTGTTGTTGCTTTGGTTAAAGACAAACAACAGAGAAATACACTTTAAAAATGTCTTGCAGAACCCATTTTTATGGTATATTTTGTTTAGAGGTACTTTAGGGTGAGTCTTTGAAAAGCCACAACAAAGCATTCATTATTCTATGCCTTTACCCGGGAACCTTCAAAATTTCAAATCTGGTTACTGTTTGTATTTTCTTTTTTTAAAAAAAGCTGAGTTTAACTCCTCTCCCAAGCCCCCAGCAGACTGGGGAGTCAAAGTTTTGCTAGGGGATAGAGCATCAGAGTAACTATATTATTTTCTTTCAGATAATAACTGAGCATAAGACATTTAGATAATTCTGTGGTATTTAAGTGGATGAAATATGGCTTGCTTTTTAAATATTTTTTGAAAAAGCTAAGTAAATTCACACTTGTCAATATATGTGGAAAATAAAGCTTAAATTCTTGTAGGCTCTGCGAGTTCAATGTCTACTAAGGAAAAACAAGAGAAAGCAATAAACAACTAAGAACCTCAAGATTCTGCTCAAATGTTTATTCATGAAGCCTTTCCATCCCCTTAATTCCTAGGACCCTCTCCAGGTGACCTTCTGAGAGCACTCACACATAGCTTTATATTTGAGTTAATTGTCTATCTTTTCCTTTTCCAATTCCTTTAGGACAGTGACCTGTTTTTATTTGCATGTTTTAACCCAACCCCAGAGAACATAATACAATACCTTGCAAATGTTAAAATAATTCCATTTTTCACCTTCTTCTATTCTGCATCCCATCTCACCAACTATAACTAATCAAAATTTACTGAGTACTTACTACATGCCAGGGATGGTTCCAGATGCTATGGGGCTAAAAAACAAAATGAGGCATGGTTTCTAATGCTTAGACTCTCTCCACCTAATCAGAGATGCAGAAAAAGGACAACATGCTTAAAATAGTCTGTACAAAGAACTATCACTGGAATGGACCCAGGACACTGTGGGAGAACAGAGGGGTCCAATCACCTAGGTAAACCAAAGGGAGATGATGAAGGAAAAAAACGGTTGAAAGATGAGTCCAAGAGATGGTCCAAGAGAAAAGGGCCGTGTCAGCCAAAGAAAGCAGTATTTGCAGGAACATGAGAACCGGTAATATATTCAGAAAACTGCAAGCAGTTAGAAGGATTAGTGAGAGAAGACGAGGGGAGTGGTCAAGAGGATGGATGCTCAATGGCTTTAAATGCCAGGCTAATTTCAAGAGTGTGACAGAGAACCGCTGCGTATGCAACTTAGCACAGGCATAGCTGTCCCTGAGCCTAGCTTCCCAGCTATCCAACGAACAAAGCTACGCTACTTTCAGGTGATGCACCTATCTCTCACCCTCAGCCTTCATGGAAGTCTTTGCATTGTTAGATTAAATTACACCAAGATTTTCATGTTGTTTTATATCTTCATTTTATTTTGTTTTCTTTCCTCCAGATTCTCAACAGAAATGAAATATGAAGCATGGGAAAAAATTAAAACCTATCTGCAGCCAAATACTCTCATTTTATTCTCACTCCTCTCTTCTCATGCAGCAGTTCGAGCATTTGAGTAATATTCTTGTCATGTACAATTCACACCTTCACCTGAATGGGAAGCTCAAGTGAGTAAACTAATCCTCTCTCTAAGTGAGAGATTTCATTTCCAGTGTGCAAATGATCAGGCTTAAGGAACAAAAAGAACCAACCTGTTGTATTAATCAAGAGAGAGTGGTTGAGAATGACACAATTCCCATAAAAATAATATGCCACATCTCTCAGGATTTCAACAGCAAGTATTTGTGGCATTTTATTTATATGCAAAGAAAAAGTGCATAAGCCCAAAGGAATGATCTCAAAACAATGTAAGAGGAAAGCTGATTTGACAATAAATTTGCAAAGTTCTCATGCACAATTGACATCACCTGAAGCCTCATTAAACCCAACAGTTGAACCATTCAGAGAAGAATATACAACAAATTTATCCAAACACATGCACTTTATGAAAAGACTTGAGATTTTAACATCATAAACACCTCTCTTAAAGGGCCTCTTTGTTTTTAGTCTTTTAAGCACAGCACACACAGAGACACAGACATACACACAAACATGCTTACATCGGCACTATACCATGAAACACCCACTGGAAAATATAGACTCTCTAATGATCATAGACATGTTTACAGGAGACTAAAAAAACAAGACTAAAATATGTTATTCAATGCTCAACATCACTAATCATCAGGGAAATGCAAATCAAAACCACTTTGAGTTATCACCTCACCCCAATCAGACTGGTTATTATAAAAAAGACAGAATAACAAATGCTGGCAACGATGTGGAGAGAGAAGAACCCTCCTGTGCTGTTGGTGGGACTGTAAATTAGTGCAGCCATTATGGAGAACGGTATGGAGTTTCCTTAAACAACTACAGATAGAACTTCCATATGATCCAGCTATCCCACTCCCAAGGATATATCCAGAGGATCGGAAAACATCAGGTTGAAGAGATGCCTGTAATTCCAAGTTTATTGCAGCTCTGTTTACAATAGCTAGGCAATGGAACCAACCTAAGTATCCATCGCTGGATGACTGGAAAAGGAAATTGTGGTATATATACACAATGGAATACTACTCAGCCATAAAAAAGAATGGAATTCTACCATTTGCAACAACGTGGGTGAGCCTGGAGAAACTTATCCTAAGTGAAAGAACCCAGGTACAGAAAGAGAAATACTACATGCTCTCACTCATAGCTGGGAGCTGAATCCATAAATAAACAAATGAACAATAATGAGAGACAGAGAGAAAGAAAGAAAGAAATAGCAATCACAGTAATACTTTGAACTTTCAGAAAACTGGAAACGGAAAGGGGAGTGCAGGAGGAGAGAAAAGGGGGCTAATGAGGAATTGGTCAATGGACGCAAAGAATGATCGCATATTGTGATGACGAATAGGTGAACAACACTGATCTAATCACCACACGTTCTACACAATTACTGAAAATCAACCTTGTACCCCACACATGTATGTGTAATAAAATAAAAATAAAAATATTTTTTTAAATAAAAAAACATACTTAGATGACAAACTTAGGGCCATTTTTGAGAAAATATAAACTTAACACTTTCATTAACTGAAAATTAATAGTTTACAATGGACAAACAGTATATAATGCCAGCTTCCTTTATAAACAGACTTGGGAATAAAATATTAGTCTCTAAATACACCTGGGCCCCATTTTTCATTTATTTTAATATATTTTGCTTACCATTGTTCAGTTACTATCCCAGCAAGACAAAATTTTTCCTTTTTAGTATATATAGATATCATGCTTTCTAAACAACCTAAGTAAAAGTAGTTTTTTTACAACAACAATCATAAAGGAGCACAGAAGTAGCTGACTGACCCGGACAATCCCATAAGGCTCTTGATCCTAAACAATCACATCCCTTCATCCTTGTGAGCATTTACTACCATGGGCATGACCTTCTCCACTTTGTCCTTTGACCCAAGCCTCATTAGATAATGCTTGGTTTGTATTCTTATGACACTTGTAACATACTGCAAAACTGAAAGCTCTGTATTCTTTCTAATCCATTTCCTAGAACATAGACTTCTGGTCAGATTTCATACACGGCGATCAATTTTGTACACGTCCTTCACTCTGATGTGTAATTCATTCTCCAGGCACACCACACACATTTTGCCAATGGTATGCATTTCTGCCATTTTATCTCCCTAGCATTTCCTGCCTCCCTCCTGTTTGGATTCTGCCCACCCTTCCCAGTCAATATTCCATTTCTCCCTTATGGGCTCTCCTGACCTCCCTTAATTGACATTCAGTAGATGTGTTGAACTAATGCCACAAAGTTTTACATGGCTTCAGGGTTAATCCGTAAATAGCTGTATTTGCAAAATAAATTCCATAAACACAAACCTTTACCTTGCTATCAGTAGGACCTTGACAGTAGGCAAGAGATTTATAAGGGAAAAAAAAAAAACTGAGATAATGGTTATTTTCTTTAACAAGTCAGCAAGCTTTTCTTTGGCTCATTTTGTGCGACAGATTGAACAGTCTTTCTGGGATTTGATTTGTAGCTATTAAATAGCTTTTTATACTTTTAAATAACTGGTTAAATGCAAAAGCAATATACTATCTTCAAGCACAGACAGCCATTAGTCAACTCACTCTTGACTTACATTTGGCTTTAAATTTTGACTTGCAATATCCTCCATTATTAGTGGAGGATAAATTGCAGTAAGAAAATATACTTCTCTTCCCCGCAAACTTTGTCTATTTTAAATGGGTTTAGCAGTGCTCAATAGTACATCCAGAGATTCCCAAAGTCAATGTTCCCTGAAGCAAATCAAAAGAATGTTGAACAACTTCATAATGACCATTAAATCACCATCATTAGTACAGACTGGGATTTCTGCCGATGCAGTGACTAAGTAGTTTAAGGAAAATTAAGGAATAAATTTAAAATGTATAAGCTCCATTGTTGCTATGGTAACCCCATGTATGAACTATTATGAAGCTCTGAAGAGTTTCTTCTTATAAGATATTAATGACGATTGACACTTTTAACGTAAATTTACTTGTGTTGCAGCTTCATGCTGCTGATCATACCTATATTATCAATACCCAGTAAAAATGATACATACCATAAAAGTTAACAGGCACTTTCAAACACATCAACCTTATCTTCAACTCCATGGATCTCCTTAAAAAGTGCCCTGATAGGTAGACAGCATGGAAGCTAAGTTGAGAGAAGGCATCAATTCCCCCGTTTTCCTATTCTGGAATTCCACTGGAAATTTCTTCTTTATAGACTTCCTTACGAAAATGTTCTCCCAGGTGATATTTATATTAATAACAGGACACTTCACAAAATACAATGTCAGTATTAATAGGAGATGATATTGACATTAAGCTAGCTAATAGTTTCTGAGTACCTACTATTTCCAGGAACTTCATACAGACTATCTCATGTAAGGCTCACATTATCTGAGGAGGCAACTTTATCCTAGAGTTTTTACATGAGGAAGCTGAGGCTTAGGGGAATTATGTTACCTGGGCATGCCATCCAGCTGGTAAGGAATAGAGCTGAGGTCAGAGTCCAGCTATATCTGATTCCAAAGATAGATTTGAATTTCTGATTTCTGATTTCACAATGAGTATTTGTGGAAAACTAAATGAAAAGCTTGTGAAACAATCTATGTTAGTGTAAGAAATTAATATTGTTCTTTCTGAGAACTCAGAAAGTCAATGCTGTTTTTTAGAAAGCTTCATGCCTAAATTTAATGAAGACAACTTAAGCACAAGTATCCAACCTAGCTCTGTCCTCTACACCTTCAGAAAAGCAGAAATGATAAAATCTTATAGTCTCTGCTTCAACACTGAACTATATCATTACCCCAACATTTATATATTTTAAAATTTTATTATTGAACAACTATTGTATTGTAATTCAAAAAATAATCAGTATGTTCTACAGTAAAAAAAGGTACACATAAATGTGAAGACTGGGTAGCAACTGAAGTTAGGAGCAAGGATTCTGCTACCTCGTTTTCTGTGCATTTTTGTACTAACTGTTCTATATAGGGAGCATTTATCATTTTTATAATCAGAAGAAATATAAACATTGAAAATGAAATGCATATGCTTACACACGTCCTGGGTCACCAGTCAATATTGATTTCATTAAATAAATGGCCAAATTATCTTGAAATAAACTCACAGCCTGCCTCAGTCAACAACGTATAAAATGTTGCTCTTTTGAACAGCCTCTCTCTTCCACTGCCTTTGCTTATATGCCTCACTCTACCATCATAAATAAGATAACAAATCCGCAGCTACATGTTAGCATTAAGCCATACCCTCTTTATTATGATATGTTTGTAATTAGCATTTATCCACAGCCATATGAGAAATGGTGAAGCCTGGGGCACAGTGGAGAGAGCTTATGTTTCCTTATCACTCTTTCATAATTACAGTAAAATCTGGCACGGTAATGAGGAGGTTACTGATTAGCTACTAATAAAATAACCACCTTCTCAAACAACAGTCTCAATTTTCTGCAATATGTTATACTCGTTTTTAAAAGATAAATGAACAAAGTTAGTTATCCTGATTAAATCAACACTATTATGAGAACTATCATTAATGCAATATGACCTTTTTTGACCCTTAAGTTTCTACCTTCCAACTTGACACTGGACATAATTTAAAGAGGATAGGTAAAGGTGTGCTTTGATTGCAAAACAAAACCAAGCTGATAGTTATCAATTAGACAATATTTATACCTCTGTGTTTTCCTAAAAAAAAGGTTTTATATCAGAGATTCCTCTATGACTTCTAATGCTAAACAACAACTTATCTCACAAAGCAGATGAGAGATTAAAGAGGAGTCAATATATTTTTAGCAAATAGAAAGCACCCAAATAGGAAAGGAAGAAGTAAAATTTTCTCTGCTTGCTGATGACATGATCTTATACATGGGAAATCCTAAAGAATCCACCAAAAAATTATTAGAACTGATAAACAAATTCAGTATAGTTTCAGGTTATGAAACCAACAAGTAAAATTCAGAAGCATTTCAAAATACTAACAACTATCATAAATAAATTCCTTTGAATTGAATTTACAATAGCATTTTAAAAAAATACTTAGAAAAAAAACATTACTCATAATAACCAACTGGGAAAAAAAATACTTAGGAGTAAATTTAACCCAGAAAGTGAAAGGTATGTATACGGACTACTACAAAGCAGCAGTGAAATAAATTGAAGTTGACAGAAATGAATGAGAAGATAGCCTGTGTTCATGGATCGGAAGAATTAATATTGTTAAAGTCCATACTACCCAAAGCTATCTACAGATTCAATAAATGTCTATCAAAATTTAAATGTCACTTTTTACATAAACAGAAAAAACAGTGTAAAATCTGTATGGAACCCAAAAGACCCCAAATAGTCAAAGCAATCTTGAGCAAAAAGAGAAAAGCTGAAGATTTCCTGATTTCAAGGTATATTATAAAGCTGTATTAACCAAAACAGCATGGTACTGGCATGAAAACAGGCACATAAACCAATGGAACAGAATAGAGAGCCCACAAATAAACTCACACATTTATGGTCAATTGATTTTTGACAAAAGTCTCAAGAACACACACTAGGGAAAGAGAGTCTCTTCAATGAGTGGTGTTGGGAATAGTGGATACCCACATGCAGAAGAATAAAATTGGATGCTTATCTCAAACCATATACAAAAAACAAACAAACAAACAAACAAAAACTCAAAATGCATGACAGGCTGAAATTTAAGACCTAAAACTATAAAACTACTAGAAGAAAACATGGGGGAAAAGTTCATGATACTGATCTGGGCAACAGTTTTTTGGATAGGACCCTAAAAGTATAGGGAATGAAAGCAAAAATAGATAAATGAGATTGCAACAAACTAAAAAGCTTCTGCACAGCAAAGGAAACAGTCAATAACAGAGTGAAGAGACAACCTGTGGATCGGGAAAAAATATTTTCAAACCATGCATCTGATCAGGGCCTAAATATATAAGAAACACAAACAACTCAATATCAATGGAATAATCAGATCAAAAAATGGGCAAGGATTGAACAGATATTTCTCAATAGAAGACATACAAATGCCCACAGGTGTATGAAAAATGCTCAGTGTATCTAATTACCAGTGAAATGGAAATTAAAACCATAATAAGATGGTCATACCCATTAGAATGAATACCATCAAAAAGACAAAATGTAACAAGTGTTGGCAAAGTTGTGGAGAAAAGGGAAAACTTGTACACTGTTGATGGGAATGTAAATTAGTACAGCCATGCTGGAAAACAACAGGGTTGTTCTTCAAAAAACTGAAAACAGAATTCCCACATGGTCTGACTTCTGGGTATACATCCAAAGGAACTGAAGTCAGTACTTCAAAGAGATGTCTGCCTTCCCACGTTCATGTTGGCATTATGTACAGTAGCCAAGGCTTGCAAGTAACCTATGTGCTCACCAACAGGTGAGTGGATAAAGAAAATGTGGAATAAATGCAATGGGATACTATCCAGCCTTAAAAGAGTCCGTCACTCATGACAACATGTATGTGACACTGGAGGACATTATTATGCTAAGTGAAGTAAGCCAGGTACAGGAAGACAAATACGACATTATTTCACTTATACGGTGGAATTAAAAAAAGGTTGACTTCACAGAACTGGACAGCAGCATGATGGTTATCAGAGGTTTGGGTGGGGAGATGAGGAAAAGGACAGTGTTGACCAAGGGCACAGTTTCAGCTGACAGGAGGAATACATTTCAGAGATCTATTGCTTATGCATGGTGATCACAGTTAATAGTAATATGATCTGTACAGTCCAAAATTGTTAGAAGAGTAGATTTTCAATGTTCTCTCTACAAAGAAATTATAAGTAAGTGAGGTGATGGATACGTTAACTAGCTTATTTGAATCTTTCTACAATGTATACATAGATCCAAACATCACATTGTACCCCCAAAATATATACATATAATTTTTTTTTTAATTTTTTATTTTGTCAATATACAATGTATATGATTATTATGGCCCATCACCGACACTTCCCGCCCTCCTCCCTCTCTCCCCTCCCTTTTTTAATTTTTTATTTTGTCAATATACAATGTATATGATTATTATGGCCCATCACCGACACTTCCCGCCCTCCTCCCTCTCTCCCCTCCCCCCCTATACATATAATTATTAGTTGACAAGAAAGAAAGGACGAAAGAAAGAAAAAGACCGCAATAAATACATCGAACTTTCTGAAGGAGAGAACAGACCTATAGTTAACAGGGCTGGGAAAGGAGGAGTTAGGGATTAAGCGGGTAATGGACACAAAGAAAAATTACAATTTGTAATGATGAACATGCTAGTAATATTGATTCGATCATGGCGTACCGTACACAAGTACTGATAGTCAATTCTGTACCCCATAAATATGTATAATCAATTATGTTTCAGTTCAAAAACTAAATTTAAAAAAAACACCAACAAAAAAAACAAAGAGATAGCAAGATGAAAATGGAGTTGAGAGAGGGAGAGAGAGAGAAAACTGGAAAAGGAGAAGAAGGGAGGGGCTCTGATTCAGAGAAAGAGCTCTGGTCCCTGTCTCCCACCTAACCTTTTTCATCCCTATGTGCCCTGTTAGAATTTCCTCTGTATAAGTTCCCAATGATGAGAAAGTAAGCACCCTCTCTTCTAATTACTAAAAAAAAATGTTGTTGTTGTTTTTTTTTTAACTAAAATAAAAAAAAAATTCCAATCATTCCATCTGGAGACCTTTCCAAATTGATTCTTGGTCATGCATTATTTTGGTTAAAACTCACAGTAACTTCTGGGAGCCAGACCCTGAGGCTGGTGTTGCAGAAGGCTGAGGAAGACCCAGCCTGTGCAAGAGGCCAGCTTCCTGCCCTCTCTCCTCCACCGTTCCTCTGTTCTTTGCATGCCTCTCTGGTTTGGCCCCTTTGCTGAGCTGGATTTGTGCATTTGTTTTCTGAGCACTTCTTACTTTTCATCCTTAGTACACATTTTCTGCTGGGTTTTGTACAAGGAGATTGGAAGTCCTCTTCAGGCTTCTGTAAATGATTGCTTTGTCATTTTCTTTTCTTTTCTTTTTTTCCTAACAAGCCTCAAATTTTGTCAAAATTCTCTTTTGTGAAACAGAACTACTTCAGAACACACATAGGTTTTCTTTTTCTATTTTTCTTTTTCCTATGTGTATCACTGTTTTGACGTACACAATATTTAAAAAGACACAGAAAACTTCCTAGGCTTAGAAAAAGTCTCTGTTTTGTATAATTTATCATGTAGTTAGTTCTTAAATATTGAAAATTCTGGCATGCATAGCCTTGGTCAGCAGTAGAAGCAGAGAAAAGACAGGCATTTTACTGTTTTGATAAAAACTTGGTAAGTGATCCGAGTGTCCAGGTGTCCTTTGTTCTCAAGTTTGTGATGTTCCTCCTGGCAGTTTACACGAGTCAAACTCCAGCAGCTTATTTGTTAGTTTCTTTGTCTGTCTGTTTGAGGCTGAAAGTTATTGTTCTGATTCTGCTTTTGTTTTTTTAATCAGCAAGTTTTATAAAATCAGGAGAAGTCAACTTAGACAAATGAAAAGCAGTCTAGATCTGGGGGCCTCTTTGGAGAAGACAGAATGCATCATGCTAGTGCAGCCACCGAGGGCTGGGAGGGGTCAGAGCTGCCTCCTTTCAGCTGGGCAGGAGCTCCCCCACCAGGTACACTCACACATTTGCATCTTCTACCTGATCCTGGGCACTTTCCAGCCTCCATCTCTTGCAAATGGGTGACATCTAAATTATTCGCCATCCAACTGGCAGTGGGCCAGCCTCAGACCCATCAAAGCAGACACCTACTGGAGAAAAATCCTAGAGGTTCATGCCTGTGGCCTGTATTAACCCGCTAGTGGATGGACTGTATGGTGGTCCAGGGATTCCCGGGGTGGGGATAGATTGGTAGGAGCAGCAGGGTGGACAGACAGACACTCGTGCTCCAGCTGAAAATCAGTCCTGATTTATACTATGGCAGAGTTGCGTCTTGTCAGGACTCCTGGCATAGCTGGTCCAGAGTGGGTTTTGCCTCATTTAAGGACTGAAATTAAAGATCGGCTCATTCTACTTCATTCTGCATTCACCCCAGGACAATTTAAGACAAGGTAGAATTAAAAGAAAGGCCAGAACTGGACTGTGAACAAGGTTTTTTCCATATCTGCACCCAAGACAATGTATACAACTTGTCATAAAAACCCTGTGGAAACATGAAGTCAATTTATTAAGCTGACATTCCAGTAGGAAGCTTTAAAAAAAAATCAGTTTTCTAAATTTCCAACATACACTGCAAGCCCACTAATATCTTATTCAGAAAGTATTAGGCTCAGTTCCCACACCACAGATTTCTATGTAGAAACTTTCTGGGGAAACAAAGACAGAAGTCTGGTTAGGTTTCAAAAATATTGGCTTCATTTTAATTGATTTTTCTGCATCAAGAAACATGAAAAGCTCAATAAAGTGCGTGGTAAAAATGTCCAAAATCAACAACTGGAAGCATTACACAGCAATTAAATTTTAAATAATGGCAAAAACAAAGTCAGAGCAGTCCAGCCAATCAATTCTATTAACTTTTAAATTCTTATTTATCTCATGACTTGATGAATATAATCAGTTACTGGGCAGCACCATCATTAGAAAATTATATATACTATATTAAAAGTTATTTTTAGAATGAGTTTCATGTAACAGAAAGCCAAATGTGGGTAGTAACTTGAAACTCTGCCTTACACACCAATTTCAGGTCTCGAGCTGCATTTTAATTGTCCCTTAAGACCCAAAACTACCATTTCCTAGCTCAAATTCAGCTAGGAAACAGATTGTGTCGGGTAAGCTTGATGCTTTAAAACAGACTGAGACGTGAATTCTTGGGTGCAGCCTGCGTTCCCCAGTGGTATCCTAGCGGACAGGTCTCTGTCTTGCCGCCCTGACGCATCTCCCCCCTGCCTTTGATGGTTTCACTCACTCATACTGTCGGTCTGGCCCCTGAAGTCCAAGGAATAATGGGAAAGTAGGACGACACCAGCAGAAGGAGGGATAGTCAGATGGTTGAGGATCCACAGACTGACAAGTTGTAAGAATTAGGATTGTTCAGCCAGAGATAAAAAGGCATCTTTGTGAGATTTTAAGGGTTTCATGGGATGAAGAGAAAACATTTTCTAGATCAGTGATTCTCAAAGTGAGAATTGCATCATCAATATGACCCAGGAATGTGTTAGAAACGCAAAGTTTCAGGCCCCTCTGGACCTACTGAGTCAGGGATTCTAGGATGGGGCTCAGTAATCTATGTTTTACCCTCCAGGTGATTTTGATGCACACAAAAGTTGAAGAACCATTGTCCTAGATGCAAAGAAAACAACCAGGACAAGTAGGTATAAAATACAAGGCAAGATATTTCTGCTTAAGCTAGCGAACTTTTGGTCAAAACCTTTAAAGGTCCCCAGGTGGACCTGGCAGGTGGACTGAGGTGTGGAGAGAGTTCCCTGATAGTGAAAGTGTCAACCAGAAGTGAGAGAGGATTCAAACATCAGTGATATTTTTAATTGGATGAACTCAAAAAACTTCCTAACCAGAATAGTCGACAATTCCAGGATTCTAAGTTTTCAAAGCTCTGTCTTCTAGCAGACGAGAAAATTTGATCACCACACAGTTTAAGGCTACACATCTTAGGACAGTGAACCATAAAGCTATAAGAAATGAAATGAAAATGAATGCACCGGGACGGTATCTGCCAGTGCTGCTAACAACTTGTTAATTCTAAAGCCTTATGAAACTTTTAAAATTATTTTCCCTTTTTTGGAATATATTGTCAGAAGCCCCAGCAAAAATCATGAGTACAGGAAAGCCTGTTTGGATAAAAAAGAGAGAAAACTGGGAATGTAACAACGCTGAGTAATTCTGAAGGTTGGGGACTAATGGAGCCTGTAGCTACTGTCTTACAGAGCCATTTGGAGGAAATCAGAGCATTCATAGAAATAAATTAATGAAGGCTCTAAACAGAAGTTAAAATTTTTGCTTATGTATAATGACAGATACGTACCATTAATCAACAAGTGGGCATCCGTACTCAAAAGGTCCAGAGTGCATTACAAAGGGGGTCACTGAGGCTAGCTGGAACAGACACAGCTACCTAGCCCAGGCTGGGCACGGGCCTCCCCAGTTCATCAGTTTCACTAAGCAGGAACTAGACATGCCACCCAATATAACATTTTTGGTGGTAGTGTATATTCATACTACTGTTAGCTGGGTAGTAAAGCATCATTCTCATTAAAAAGATGGAATTGAGTATTCTCAACCAATCTATTTTTATCTCTTAAAGATGCTGAACCAAGGAATTCCACAGGTAAATTTACAGGTAGATAGCTGACCATGTCTCCCTGATTTGCCCTATACAGTTAAGATTCTGGTGCCCAGAGGGAAACCTAAGTGAACCTAACTGGGTAAGTAGCCACATATGGATTTTAGTCTCCCTTGTTTACCAAGGGGAAACTGAACAAGATCCCAGGGGTCCCAGGGGAAGTCAAATGTGAGACCAAATCCAAGCTGACAGTTACAGGCTCAGACAAATCACGGATTTTACATCTGTACAGTAAAGATGATAATATCTCCTCCATATATTTGATGTGAGAAAATGAGAGAGTGGTCAGTATCCAATAGATGTCAGTTACTTGTGAGTAGCTCTTGGTGTCTGCTTTCTCTACTTTGGCCTAATAGAATTACTGATGACTCACAACCTGCAAACTTGACCTGCCCAGTCCCAAAAGAATTCTGGGAAAGTCTGGAAATGCTTCAGGAGCTAGTGGGCGAGATGTGGCATCCTCCTGAGTGAATGTCCAGGTACTGGAATTTCCACTGTTGTAGCTGTTACTCTGCCCAGTCTCCTCACTTTTGTCAGCTCCTGCTGCCAAGTGTCCCTCGCCATCAGGGTAGCCTTCTCTCTTCAACCCTCTCTTTACCACATCCCAGGGCTCTCGGTGTGAACAAAGAGCAATCACCTTTGCAAGAAGCCCTGGGGTGGTTACCCAACAGTCAGGTCATAACCCACTTAGGCCAGGCACGTTATGCTCTACTCTCTCCCCTTTCCCCATCTCCTCCCATATCTCAACTATCAAAATTAAAGTAACTACTGTATTTGTGTTTGCATGCATTAGCAAGGCAAATGGTTGATATTATTATTGGACTTCACTGTTATCCACTGAGGAATAAGAAGTTAGATAAATAAAGCACGCCCTGTGTTTCTCCATGAGGCATGAGGGTGCACACTACTGAAGGATGTCATGTGGCAAATGACTGCTCTATAGAGCTTTAGGCAGGAAACATGCCTTTACAGTTTGTTACCCAAACAGTTCATGCAGTCTGAATTTCACCAGTCCACACTTCTCAAATGACTGAGTCTTGCAAATCTCCTGTGTGATGCTCACTGGCTTGCTTACTACAGTTTATGAATCAGAATGCAGGAGCCGAGACAAGAAACACAGAGATCACCTGCAATGTATTTCCAGGATAAAATCCCAGACAACCCAAATGGCATTTGGAATAAGACAAATACCAAAATACTGAAATATGCAATTCTTTATAAATAATGCAAACCTTTTATTTGGATTTCAGTAGATTCTGGAAAGATGCAGATTCCATAACCCTGCTTACAATCTTTGTCCCAGCATTCTTTTTGATAGAATCAGAACCAGACTTTAAATATTTACAATGGATAGTTAATATTGATAAAGGTATTTTTCTGAACTGGGTGATAACATAAATAGCTTGATACATGCTTTGTGTCAAGATTTGAGAGGTTTAACTCACTCAAGCAAATATGACTTTAACACATTAATAATTAGGCATCAGTTAGTTGTGTTCAAGTTCTGTGTGGCTCATTGAACTTCAAGGCAACCTAACTCTGCCCTTGTTATTACTTAACTATTTCAGTGGCCTCTGGAGAGGGGTGGCCACTAAAGAATGTAAAAAAAAAAAAAAAATGAATCTGAATCTGGATGTGTCTCTAGAAGAGTGATGTTCTGGAATTGTTTTAAGTTTGCTCTAGAAATTTCCATTTTAACTTTAACCGTGGAAGACTTACTATCCAAGCTGAACAGTATTACATGAGCCAAATTATTTCAGCTAGAGCTGGCTATTGTACACGAAGTGATTAGCACAGAGCAGACATCAAACTAACTGTAAGTTTTTTTACAAGAGAAAAATAAACTGACCTGCAAGAACACATTTCCTATGTGATAAGAGATTAACAGTATCAATAATAAAAGCTCTTGTGGTTTTAATCTGATGCTGAAGCCATCACACAAGTATCTGTGGCTCCTTCTCATGTACATATCTATTGGCTTCTCACAAAAATCTTGGGAGAACATGAGTTTTGATATTTGCATTTACAGCCTAGTTATCTGAGAGTTCTCAGGCTTAAAGGAAAAGTCAAATATGCTGTAAATATACGCTAGGATTTACTACCTGTTGATATTCACCAATCTGGACACACAGATAGTAGGAGAATATTTAGTATTTTCACTCATTTATGAAAGCAAGCAGGGTCCTCCGTTCAGAGCTAGCAGAGATGGAACTTCACCTCTCTTTGTGGACTGAGCTCTGGGGAAACACACTACACCAGTTCTAGTGCAAGCACAGAGCCAGCCGCACCACAGAGAATGGCTTAGCTCTGGCAACTGAGATGGCGCCGGGCCTAGCACTGTCAGGGCAATGCAAACAGTTAAGACAGTTGTGTCCCTTTGAGGCTACAGCCCTCAGGAGCCATTGCATGGCTGTGCCATATATATGACAGAAGTAGCTAAAAGAAAGAGTGGAACAGGAAAGATGAAAATCCATCCATAAAAGAAATGAAGTCAGTTCTCAACAGGCAGCAGGAAAGAGAATGGGAGCAGCATTTACGGTTTGCAGCTCTGTCCGAGGTGCACTGCAATTGCTATCCTAGTTCTCCCCGCAAACCGCTGCGAAGCCTCTGTATTCCCTTCTTTACACATGAGGCAACAGAAGTTCAGAAGTATTTTGCCTAATGTCACTCAGATCATTGGTGGTGGAAGCAAGAGTCACACATATTATCTGAATACAGAGTCAGAGTTTATTCTACAAACTGGTGTGTGTCTGTTGAGGAAGGTCTGAACATTTCTCTCTTAGATTCTCTTTTCTCAGAAATACTGATAGAGAGTTGACTTGCTTCTCTGGAATTTTATTACATCTTCTTTTTTCTCTTTTGCCCATGAGATTACACTCACTTAACTAAGAATTATGTCCTTCCTCACCAAAGAGGAGGCTGGGGATAAGAGAAGGCCAGGTGTCCTGGGTGGCGGTGCTCATTAGAATGCACAGGTCACAAATCCTAGAATGCGTGAGCACAGGGGACAGCAGGAACAAGTGCTTTCCTGTCCCAAGGGACCAATTCCCATTAGAGCTGCTTCAAAGATCACTTAATATAAGAAAGATGTGGCCCAGCGTAGAAACACCGCGTGGAATAGATGAATCTTTGTTTTGCGTACCTTAAATCAACCACGTAGTGGTGGACAAGATAATTAAATAAAAGTCCCATGTGAATAAGAGCACAGAAGAATTCATACAAGTCAAATCTGGTGAATGCAGACAATGTTAAAGTATGAAAGAATGAAGCAATTAATATTTACTGATTATTTAGGATGTTTCCAAGTTTGGTGTATATGCTCGTTCATTTAACCCTTATGAAGTACATATCATTAGCATATTTATGGGGACACTTCAAGAAGTTTGTGGAAAGATTCTTATTTTCCACAAACTTTTTGAAGTGCCCTCGTATACAGACAATGGACTAAGGGTGGTGAATGAAAATTCCAGGCAGGGCTATCTAACTCCAGATTCTGTGTCTTTCCTCTAAACCACACTGACTTTGATGGGTAAACAGATGGCCGATGGCTGATTGAATCCGATGCACCCACTTAGAACAAATACAACAGAAGAAGCAACATTTAGACAAGAAATATGGGCAGATCACAGACCAGAAACTTTCAATATAGGCACCTCCTTGATACACCAACCACTGAACTGAACTTGAACTGTATGCTACGTAACTGCACTAACTCACTGAATAGAAGCCCACATGGTCATGCCCGGAAAGGATAACAGCTTTGCCTGCCCCGAGGCATTTAAACCCACCCATTGGCCTCATTTCAAGCCATACACATTAGTGAGCACTGAGGGATATACTGAATTATCAGGAACGGCCATGTCTTACCTTATTATTCTCCACTCATGTGTACTTAGTTTCCTCTCCCTGCTTCCCAAATTCTTTGGTCTATGCCCTGACACCAGAAACTGGGCCTTTTGATCTCTGCAACCATTTGGGTCTCATCTGCATTAGTGAACCGGTGGCTTGTACGAAGTTCCTATCATTCACCACTCTCCTGTTTTGAGAGCCTATTGGTTTTTGTGGTCTTAAAAAGAAGAATCTCACATCTAATTCTTGACTCTGGAACCTCTCCTGCTAGGACAGCCCCCAGCTCTTCCACGAGAGATACGTGATTGTCATAAAATTTTCTGTTGTAACTGTCTCTTTCCTTACCATCTATAATGCTTTGCCATGTTTCTGGTCCTTCCCTAAACTTAGCTGAACACAGCATAATAGATGCCCACTCTAAGCCCATAGAAAAGTGCAAATTCATTAGCACAAAGGATGCGGCGACCAGGAGCACATGTTCCTGCTGTTCCTACTATGCACCCATGCTTTATCCTCTCTCTGGGTCCACGACTGCACTCTGAACCCCAGGACTCTTCAGGACCACTTTAGCTTCCCTGGTCCCTTGTGCCTTCCCTTGACCCAGGCTTGTCTCTGCTGGATACCTGTTATTTTAACCAGTTCTCCTCCCACTTGTTTGCTTTTTCCTAAAAGGTCAGATATAGGTTGAGATAACAGATAGAGTACTGCTGCATCCCAAAGCATCAATCAACGCAATAATCATCAGCATTCACAACTGCTTCATTCCAGGAACACAAGGTTTTGGAATAATAGGTTAGTCCTGCACTCAAACTTTTTTTTAGCATTTCTCTGCAAGATAGTCTTGGATGAATTAGGTAAGAGCTACCAGGAAAGCTTGATAAAATGCAGATTCCTCGGCCTCACCCTGTAACAGTTCAAAGTATGTTTTGGTAGGATCTGACAGTATGCTTTTTAAATATGCTCTTCAGTTTGTTTGTTTTTTTTTAAACCTCATAAGGTGTGAGGACCTCTGGGGTTGAATAAATGCTAACAAAACAGCGACAGTTGGGAGACCTCACACAAGAACGTAAGAGGGTAAAAAGGACCAGTGAAATGCACCAGCACAGCACCCAGCGCCCTGGCAGCTAGGGCGCTCCCTCATGCTGAGTGCGGGCATAACTCAAGGACGTAAACGTTTATCAAAAAAATCAGTTACCTAATTCTGTCTTTTTACTACAGCAGTCGTTATTTGCAATAAAAGTGATTAGGAGAAATCAGCATTTTATGATAATTTCACAGAATTATACAACTTATAAAACCTGGAATCACTGTGTGTGATTTCTTTTCTTAATTTTAAGAGAAACTTGGGGGGTCAGTACTTCAAAGCTACTTGACAGAAGTCAGAGGTTCTGTAAAAGACCAATGTTTTGATTCACCATCACTGAATTAAAAAATAAGACCAGACTCTGTGCCGTGGTGTTTCAAGGAAGAAAATGTGATCAGTGGGACATTTGCCACGTGATTTCCTTCAGCCTTCCTTCTGTAAGACCCAGGTCCACAGACGGTAGGCGCTAAATTGCAAGCACCTCTAGCAGTTGCCTGACTTTCAGTTTGCAGGTCTGAGGAATAAAACTGCTTATTCAACCCAGCGTGGAATGGTAGCCCAAATGCCTGCCAAGTATTTAGGTCCAATGAGTCATCTAAAAAGCACATTTACAATGGGAGAAATTTGTAGAAATTAGTCTCTTGAATCGTTGTTACTTCATGCACGCAATTAGTGATGAAGAAGCCACTATCAAGCAAATGAATCTTCTGCCCTGGAGGTGCTTAGAGGGTCTCTAGTAGTTAGGAAAAATATTAAATGATTTTAAAACCAGATAAAAAGTGCAAATTTCCAGCGATCTGAAATAAGGGGGCAATCAATGAAATAATGAGTGAATAGAGGAGTGGAGACAGGTAACTAGAGAGTTTGAATCTTCACAGAAAAGTAGAATTGGCTATTAAAAGTTAAAACATATACTAGCAATACTCATCAATTTCACCATAAATACTGCTGATGTCTTAGCCTGATGAACATGTTTCTTGTTAGTTCATCAAAAAATATTAAACTATTCCCCCCCAAATCTGCTGTTTTGATTCCAGGGATGGGTCATATTTGGACAAGAATTAAAAATCATATTAAAACATAAAGATGGTACTTTAAATTTTGCTGAATAAGGAACATTCAGAGATTAACTCATAAATCTGGTGATTCATCTAATCATAAATATTTGAAGTATTGTTCTGGTAGTTGCATACTCCCTTAATGTTTGCATCACCTCCAAATATAAAAAATTTTAAACTAAGGAAGAAGCAAGTTTTGATTTCCTTTTTGGCTCTTTGTGAGAACACTGCTTTCCCCACCTTCTCGTGAATGGAATCTTCACAGGGAAAAATCAAACATCTTGATGGTGCTGCACGACTCACTTTTGCTTAGAATTAGTGCCTTCTAGAACGTTACTTCAGAATGTTATTAGCATATTTATTCTCTCCTTAAAGACTTCAACAGCAGTGTAACTGTCATAATATTGAGAAAGCTTGATGCTTCCAAAAGAAAAAAAAATAATAGTAATGTAGTTTACAGCCAGGACAATGCGGATATAACTGTAAGCATTGTGAATAAGCTACTTGTATCTAGTCAACTCAGTACAATTAAACAACAAATACTTCCACAGTCCCAGCATTCTAATGTCACCAGTTACATCAAGTACAAGGAAATTAGAATCTTGCATGTGGTGTAACGTAATTAAGCACAAATATATTGAAGGATGATGGTGCCATTTATAAAGTTAACTGCTCTATGTCTTCTATGTTGGCTCAGTAAATTAACGACTTTGGCACAACTTAAATATGAATTAATAACCACAAACAAAAAGGTATTGCTGAAACTGCAGTTATGCATGGAACGGCCATTTTGCTCAATGAAAAACCATATTTCAGGAGCTTGCTTATTAGGGGCGGTATTTGCAACACAGTGTCATTGCTTTCTAAGCAGAAAACACCCAAAGGTACCAGGAAAATAAATGTCCACTATGCTTCGGGTTTTCCTGATACAGGTTCACTTTTATTTACAACTATACTTCAGATCTATAATAAAGTATCCCATTGTCTGTAGCATGAAGAAATAGTGTGTGTAGAGGCCAAGGAGACAGAAGCAAGTGGTCTTATTTGCTTTAATATGAAGGGATATCTCTTTATATGTGCACCGATATAATAAGCCAGTCTGGAAATTGGGTTTTTACATTGGTTAATAAGTATTTCTTTCCTAGTAAATGTGTTCTATCTTTGGGCATTTTGAACTTTTTAAAAAAGGTTTTCTTTCCTTGGAAAAATGTTTTCAAATAACGGTCGGGGGATAAGTAAAACAAAATGAAACAAAACAAAACACACACATACACCCATCTTTGTTTAACTGCAAACAAGAGAGATTTATTTGAATAAAGAAAAATCCTAGAAAATTGAGTTTTGTTTGTGACAATCTAGAATATTATGTATCTTCAGCTACAGAAGCCAATGAAAATTGAACACTGAAGGATGAAAGGCAGAAAACTACTCTTTTTAAAGCTTGTTTATACATTATTAAATGATAAGAAAATATCAGCAGTCTAAATTTGAAACTTTGACTGTACTTATCCAAGTTTAGGACAGGAATTATTATGAGTTAAGTGAGGGGAGCAGTATGGGCATATCAGCATTGGATTGTTTAGTAAAATAGATTCTACTGTATTTAGCTTAGGCCCCGTAGAGTATAAAGTCTCAACAGTCAGTCTGTAATCTGTGACTTTGTACGCCTGAGTCTGCAATGCTCAACAGAGCTTCAGGCACAGAATGGGTGCATGACAAATGCTTGCTGCTATAATCTTTTGGATCTTGCAACCCACCTGGGTTATGTTATTTTGGCCCAATGATCCTGAGACAGGACATAAATTCTGTTATTTCAATCTCACTAATGGCCATTTTCTTGGATCAATTAGTTCTATGGTGCAATAATCTGAACTGTTTATTTTTTTTTTATTTTTATTTTTTTCCTTTTTGTCTTTTTTCGTGACCGGCAACGGATCGCAACCCTCAGTGTCGCGCCCGTACCGGACCGGGACCGGCCACGGGATCGCAACCCTCGGTGTTGTACCCGCACCTCGCTCAGCCAGTGAGCAGCCGGTCTGTATGTGGGATCCGAACCCTCGGTGGGAGCGCCACCGCGCTTCCCAATCAGCGCACTATAGCAGTGCGCCACCGGGCCGGCCCTGAACTGTTTATTAATGTGCCTAAATAATTAATCAGACAGACCACCAAACAGTTATTTCTGCCTCAAAAGCAACTGTGGAACATCACCAATTCCTGCACAAAACTATTTTTTCATCATGATATTTGCTTAAATATAGGAAATGTGCTACCTGGAGTTGAGTTTGCATTTACATTTAAGATCAGTTAAAATAATCCCAAGTGGGGAGAAGATTACATTTTATGCATTTGGTTAATATTCTGGCACTAGGTGCTAAGTGTGAATTCAAATATCATATTTTTATCTTCTCACAACATAAAGGCTCAGAATAGGGTGTTGGCTCTACAAGTCCAAATCTAACTAGGAATTTCAATCTTTTCTACCATTCTTTTTCTTTTTCCTATCTTTACTTACTGCTATGTAATGGTCTCACAAGGACTGAGATTCAAAATCTATAGAGGACATACAGAACTAGGTTGAAGAAAATTCTAAGACTAACTTTAAACTAACCACACTTACGATTAATGGTCCGATATATAACTAGAAACCGAAGGTGAATTGTGCCGTCTGACAATATAGCATTGTGCATTGCAGGAATACTGTGCGTCAAGAACACTATGTAACATTTTTAGAGTACTGAAATCTCACGTGAATTAAGGTGGCAGCATATGCGTGGTGTGCTTTTATCATCGACATGGTTGTTACTGGCTGTCATGTTCTGGGCCCTAATTGTACACTCAGAGCAGAAAGGCTAATCTGTTTATTCTGATTCCTTGCAGGAGTACAATAAAGAAACTGGAAATTTAAATAAGCTCTTAAAATGTTTCTGGTTGGATTTCTGAGTATATTTTGAGTTGGAGGAATACAAAGAGTTTTAATCAACAATCCATGACTCAAACGTTATCAAAATAATGGGCATCAGAAATGTCAGAGTAAAGGATACTTAATGTTGTCTGCAAATTCGATGAAGAATTGAAGATATAAATCCTTCATTCATTTGACGACAAATGCAAAAGGTGTTTCCCTATCATGATCTAATCCTGTAATGGTTTTCTCTGGAGTGCAGAAGGCAATGACTGGGAAGGCGTATAGAAAGTGAGAGCTTTAATGTAAGGATTTTGTATATCACTTTCTAACTGCTAAGAAGCAGCTCCTCCATGTCCGTGTCACAATTGAGTTTTTAAAAACACATTTTTAATGTGCGATATCTAAAACATGCAAATCCACTTATGATAAAGTCCTTAGAAAAAATGAAATAGCACTAAAATATTAATAACAATCAATAGAGGAAATAAATGCAATGCCATTATGCACATATCCTTAACTGATGGTGCATTATTAATAAAGATGATTGTCTGGAACTGGATATATCCCAGCACACATTTTTATCTTTTATCAGGACCTTGTCATATAGAGAGAAAACCGCTGACTATCAAGTACAACTGAACACAGTCTAGCTCTGTCGTTACTTGACATTGTGACCTTAGCCAAGGAATTTTCCATTCTTGGGTTCCAAGTTCCCCATCTGTAAATTCCCAGTTCCTCAATTGATCTGTGAGACTTTTCTCAGCTAAACCATTCTATGATTTGAAAATGAAGTGGTTCAATTGCTTATGATGAAGAAAACAGAGCAACTGTCCCTTCTGTCCTCTGCAGGGAGTGGGAGAGAGGAAGTACAGAGCGGGGGCAGATGTCTGGCTGGGTCTCTGAAGAGCTCATGTTCTGAACTGTCAAAATGGGTGCTGTGCTCAGGGTGTGGGATAGGGCGTCACCCTGGGGCAGGCTGGGGTGGGTGAGGCAGGTGGCTGAGATAGTCTGCTGCCACAGCCCTGGCACCAGGTAGGGAGGAGGAAGGGGTGGCACCGAACTCTTCCCCCCAAGTTTACTATTCACATTTAGAGGCGATATCCCCAAATCTCTGTGTCCGATATTAACCAAGCCTTGATACCAGTCTTCTGGCCATAACATGAGTGTTGGAGGAGTTTGTACATCTGGGAGGGTGTGGACGAGAGAGACGGAAGTTCCTCGTCTGAAAACAAAGGGCTGAAGACAGCACTGGAAAACAGGAAAGCAGCTCTTTACACTGTAGGACACAAGCCGCAGTTCTGCTTATTTTGCACACCCTCAAATGTATAAACTTTTCTTCTATGTAGAGAAGCCAACCAGCCAACAAAGCAATATGAACACTAAGTGTGCCTTCTGAAGAGAACATTCCACGACGGGCTTCATGTACTGGGGTCTATGTCTCTCCCTTCCTCAGCCCTAGATCACCAGCTTGAAGCTGACTTTCTGACCTTCTGTATTTCACTGAACAGAGAGCTCCATGAAGCTGCCCTTACAGCACCTGCAGCCACCTCTGCAAGGATCTGACGCCAGTTGGCCCACAGGTCTTCTCCGTGGCATGGGGACTTTAGAAAAGGCTTATTTTTGCTTAGGTATTGACCAACAAATCAAAATAGCTTTTTAATCACAATAGTGACAATGCTGGATCTGAGATTTCAGGCAAACTTTGACAGCAGTAAGACAGAGAAAGACTGAGAGCAAGGCCTTGTCTCCACCTGGACTGTCACCTATGGGCCCCTACCTGGGCGCTTGGGAATCACCAAAATAAGGCCCTCCTTTGCTGCTGGTATACTACCACTTATAATAACACCAGGAATTTGCAGAGAACTCAGTGCATTATCCCATTAACATTCCTGGCATGCTAAGAAATAAGCAGGATAAATGTCAACACCTCCTTTATACAGAAGAACCAAGAAAGTACAGAGAGGCTAAGACACCAGTTCAAAGAAGTAGCCAAGCCACGATTAATCCTTCAGTCTTTCTGACTTCAAAGAATATTTATATGCCAATTGTCATAAAGGGGCCTTGTCATCATAAACTTGAGTTTCTAACTGGATATTGAGTTTACTGGACTAGAAGGTCTTCTGTGGTATCCTGATTTGTAAATAGCTAGTGTTTGTTTTCCTTGTTTTATTTTGTATCTATGAAATGTAACCCTAGACCTCAAAGCTATAATTATTGCAAGCTTGTTCTACATGTTTGTAGAAGAAATTACATTTACTCACTATATACGTATTATAGGAAATCATATTTGTTAGGATTGGTTTGTTAAAGGGAATTAAATTTATTTTCCTAAGTGGTAATGTGCATAACAACACTGTGATATTTAACTCACTATCTAAGGCTTTATTACCTTAATTCTTTAAGACTGTGTCTTCATTAATAACATAAATTCACCTTCTAGTGTACTAAGATCTGGGTGACCAACACCCAATTTTCCTGAGACCAACCTGTTTAATGGTTATAATCCTGAAATAATTATTGACAGCTCCTCCTTTCACTATCCAGCATCCTTGTTTGGAAAATAAATTTTATGGTCACCACAATTAAGATCTTTCATCTTGTCTTTCTCCCTACAGGCCTATTGAGAAAAATAATCTTGTGATCTAACGGATTGATCTCTACACAGAGAAAATCACTTTTTTCTTCCACGGAAGGCGCAGATGCATTCTAAAGTCCAGGGAGACTGGTGATGGCTTGATCTGGATTAGCAGCAGTGAAGATAAAGAAAACTGCTCAGCTATGGACAATATTCAGAAGGCGTGGGGATGTGTACCTGGGTATGTGCTGCCAGGGAAGAAAGATAAATGCCGTATCTTTGCATGACCATGTGAGTAGGGGACATTGGAAGGGGAACCGTTCGGAGAGGGAATATAATGAGTTTAATTCCAGACATGCCTCATATGAGTTCAGTATTATGAAGAAAGGAGATGTTAGTTTAAATGCACGTGTCTGTCGCTTGTGAAAGAAGTCTAGACTAAAAATATGCATCTGGAGTCACCAGCATATCAGTGGTATTTGTTGAGGAATACCTGCCTGAGAGTTCTTCTAAACACATCTTTACAAACAAGAAAGGTCACAGTTGTCATTTTAAAAATAACTTTAACAGAATATAAGTAATATTAAGTGTAAAGCCATGATTTGTATTGGTTAAATTAAATCTACTTAAAATTAGGTTATATTTTATTTCAGGTTTACAGAACAGATTATTTGATTTAAAATAATGTCCTTGGAATATAACAGCAGAATTTGGTGCTGCAATCTCAGAGCTTGACATAAAGTCTACCTCAGGAAACTCATTTTGAAAGATGTGCACACACACATACACACACACACAGGAACACAAACACAGGCACACATGCACAATGTAACCTGCAGACATTGCTTAAATTCATGGCATGAGGAATGCCTCTGTCAACTAAAGGAAAACGATGACAGTAAAGGACATTTCAATTGTCTCGTGAGCCCACGGTGATATTTCTTTCATCTTTGTCAGATTATTAAATAAATAAAATAAGGCAATTTGACAGCAAAAGGGTGAGACCAAGTAAAAGGGTAACGAATACTGAGAATACGCGAGAGTCAGTGAGCATGGCATAGTTCAGCATGACAAGAACAATATCGCATTTTGATGTCATATCTGAGTAAAATGCGCTTGTCAAATAGGAATGATGATTGGTGTATTGAGAAGCCAAAAATCGAGCCATTATTGGATGATATGATGTTTTGCTGTGTCAAGTAGTCTGTGATGAATGACACAGACTGGAAAGAAAGCAATAGATTATACTGTGTCTTTCTTCCTTAGAAAGCATTTATTTGGCATTCAAAATTATAAAGCCATTCTATCCATACTAATTGGGGTTGGAAGTATGTATTTTAGGGGAACTTCATATGTTTTTTTTTTGTTGTTCTTTATTTTTTTAGCTATTTGCTTAATAGTGTCTTTAGTTAGTTCTAATCAAAACACAATTATTGTGCATATCTGTGTGGTACAGCATTGAATACCAGCACCTGTGTGCAATACGTGATCCTCCAATCAGGATAATTACTATATTTATCATTACACAATGAAATCATTTTTTGTGGCCTTTACCAATTTCATATGTCCTAGGCAAGGATTAAGCATGAGATTCCACAAAATATATCTAATCTGACTAAATTTAATCATCACAACAACCCAATTAAACCCACCTAACAAAGGTGACTGCAGAGGCTCAAAGAGTTTAAGTCACTTGGCCAGAACACCAGATTCCAAACCTAGGACTCGTCCTTTCAAAAGCAAATTCTTTCTTTCTTTCTTTTATTTATATGTTTATTATTTTAGGCTCTCATTTATGAGTGAGAATATATTTCCCTTTCTGTGTCTGGCTTATTTCACTTAATATGATTTTCTCTAAGTTCATCCATGTTGCTGCAAATGAACTGAATGTTGGATGAACTGAACTCTTAAATCCTAATTTCACATTTTCTCATTTCATTCTTTTTTTACAGCTGAGTAGTATTCCATTGTGTACATTCCCAGTAATACACTGAACTTTCAAAAAGACAACTGAGGTTACTAGAAGTGTGAAGGGAGGGGGAGGGAGGAACAGGTAAAGGGCCATGAATCACAATGGTAGTCTATATTATTAAATATAATAATTATTCTGATGCAAGCATCACATATGGCACGTGTGTGTTGATGCTCAGCTCTGTACCCCACAGATATGTACAATCAACTTTGTTACAATAAAAAAGAAAAAATAAAAGCCAATTTTCTGAAGTCCTACTCTCTCCAGCGTTTCCCAATCACATAAACCTTTCAAGATCATATGCCAAGGAGTTTAAGCTTCCAAGATAATTTCTAAGAATTAAATTAATACCTATTATTCAAAAAAGACCGCTGAGATTAATGAAGGAACAGATAGGTGAATACTCGAAATGACATATAAATAGTGCTATTAAGAGCCTGGGGGAAGGATCCAGTCCTTTCTTGACATCTAATTAGTAAGCAATACTAAAGGGCTGAGAATAGGTGGACAGTCTTGACTTCCAGATGTCAAAGGAATTGGTTTCCCTGTGAATGGAGGTAATCCTGGAGATCAAAACAAGGAAGAACCTAAAATTCATTGCTACTTTTCAGTTCATGCAAACCCAGACGCTCGGGACATACCCCAGAAAACTAAATCGGAAGCTCTGGGAGTGTGACACAGGCATCCATATTTTTTTAAGGTTCACAGATGATTTCACTGTTTGACCAAAGCTAAGAGCTACTATTTTAGGATCCTAGAGCCTACATTTGGTCGATTGAGACTTGCCTTAGAAACTAATGTGACTCACAGAAGAAAGAACAGAATGTTGGATGAACTGAACTCTTAAATCCTAGTTTCATGTATTACCACTTTTGCAGGGATGTTATTTGAGGGCAGACATCAGGGACACAGAAGGAGGTGTTGGAAGCGGATGTGGTATCCATCACTAGCAGGGTGGTCAGTCAGACGCTGAGGGGTTAAATCTGGTTTGCCAAACAATAAACAGGTGTTTGCAGTGAAAGTAAGAGAAACTGAGGAAGGGTGGGCTCCATAATCCTCGGTACTTTCAACACCTCCTCTTCATACACCCAATTCAAGGCTGACTGTTGGTACATGCAGCAAGAACAGTGAAGGGATTCAACAAAGCAGTGAGTGGCAGCGACAGGGCACTGTATTTCAGAACTTGTCTTTGGAATCCAGGGACGGGAATCAAAGCTGATCTTTTTACGGTTGGTATCCTAAGTATTATAATTATCTCCAAATATTTCCAATAATATGCCTTTTAAATATTGAGCCATGTTTGTAGGCAATAGGTATGCTACTTATTCAGTCCTAAAATAACTCCACCTAGGAAACCAAAGCTCATCAATGCCCGCAGTAAAAACTGTGGTGCCAAGATCTGAACATAGTTCATGTGGCTCCATTTTACTAGTTTTCCACTTAGAGCTCTTAGGTGATTTTTCACCCCTAAAGGGATCGTTGGCCTAGGACCTATTCTATTCTAGAAAAATCTGAGCTGGTAGCACTGAGTAAATTGAGGTTATATGTTTGAGAGAGAGAGAGAGAGAGAGAGAGAGAGAGAGAGAGAGGTCATAATGACATTGACATGGTATAGTGGAAAAAGGTTGTGTTTTAGAGTCAAAAATATTTGTTTTTATATCAGGAACTTAAAGAGAGAGTTGTAAGAACTTGTGGAAAATGAAGACTATGACACCCGTACTGCACGGCAAGCTCCCTTTTAGTAAAATAATCACACACACTGGAGACTGTCATGTTTCCTCTTATCTCATCCAGGTCGGTGTGCCAGGATCAGAAAGGTGACAGGTATTCAGGGCAGACAATGTGCAGGAATAACAATCATATAATTGGCTGGACAAGCCATGGGCTGCAGTTGCCCTGTACAATGTTACCTGAGAACCTGAGATAAGACAGAGAAAGGTAAGAAACTCAACCCTCATTACTGAGAGAAAAATAACACAAAGGAAACAAAGTGAGCATCGGACTGCACAAAGGCCGAGTTTCACCACGTGTCTGCAAAGGAAACTAATGAGCAAAAACACACTAAGAAGTAGACCCCTGAGTCGTGCTAACTCATGCATCTGTGCCACAAGCGAAAGCAAGCAAAGCGCATATTACGCCCAAAGCAAGCTCCAAATGCTAAGGGGAAAATAACTCAATTGGCCAGAAAGATGGGGATTTCTGAATGCTGTGAAAAAAATCAATTCCCTAGCTGTGTGAGAAGTCTGTAAGAAACGACAAAGGACCAAGGTGTATTCGTTCATTTCTGTTGCTTGTAACTAAATACACCCAACTGGGTAATTAATAAGAAAATGAAATTTATTGCTTGCAGTTTCAGAGGCTGGGAAGTCCACAGTCCAGGAGTGCATCTGGTGAGGGTCTTCTTTGGTGGTAGCTTCACAGCAATGCAGGGGTCACACATTGCAGAACACGGTGGAGCAGAGAGAGAGAGAGTTCCTTACGCACTCTCCTTTTAAAGCCCTCAGAACCACACCCACTATTCCAAAAATGAATCGATCCTCTCACGAGGGTGCGGTCCTCACAATCCAATCATCTCTCCAAGGCTCCATCTTCCAATGACCATAACAGGATCTCCTACTCTCAATAGTTACAGTGGGGATTAAGCTTCTAATATATGGTCTTTGGAGGACACAATTCAATCAATCCACAGCACAAGGTTTTATAATAATATTCAATTATTATTTGACATAATAGTGATAAAAGAGCACTTATTTCCATGTCAGGCACTATTCTAAATACCTGTGCTAAGTCATTTAATCCTCACAACAACTCAAGAGGCAGTGCTACTGTTACCCTCTTTCACAGATGAGGAAACTGAGGCACAGAGAATTAATTACTTACTCAAGGTCATCCTGCGAGAAGGAAATGGTTCCAGGATGAAAGACCACGCAGTTTGTTTCTACAGTCCAAAATTTTATCTACTGTGCTCTACAGCCCTTCAGACTCAATTCTATTCAATAAACATTTATTAAATGCTTATTATATAAGGTCCTTGCAGAAGATCCAGAAAAGTAAAACACATATCTCTGCTAGAAGTTTACGGAATAGTTGAATAAAATCAGCACAAAATCCCCAATTGCTCAAGAAAGTATAATCTGTAGTATAAAATCCATATAATTCAATGCACAGTTCTCTGGTAGTATCAGAGAACGTGCAAACCCATTAGGAAAGCCACCGAGTGTTGGGAAGGAAACAGGAATCAACCCCTCATCACTGCCTACTCTGGGGAAAGCACTTCACATAGAGTATGTCCCTGGATCCTCTCCTTAAGGGAACTATTTCCCCCAAGTTTAGAATTGAGAAAACCAAGACACTGAGCTGTTCATGTGCCCCTCAGTCTGTTTCCGGAGTTTGTTCCCCTTCCCCTTTCTCATACACCTCCTTTGAAAATTTCTGTGAAGTGAGTGAAATTGGAGAGAGATGTCAGAAAATTATTATGTGTGTCACCAGGAACAAGTGAGGGACAGACAAGAGGAAGGATGTCCTGCAGCCAAACTAAAGCATGGTGGTGGAATCTGGGTGGTTCTGCAGGCACGCAGGGCAGGCGGGTCAATTTCCCAGAAGTATGGGGCCCTGGCAAGTTTACTGGGTGGGGCTCCCTGTAGACAAACAAGAATGGTAGGACAAAGGTTCCTTCATGGCACTAGAGATGCTACAAGTGCTGTTGAGTGGATTACGATCCTCAGTGCATCAACACAAGGTGGGCTAAGCTGGCGACATCCATCACTGCAGTGAGGGAAGAAACAGCAAGTAGGAGAAGAAAGGGGAAAAGGACGAGAAAGGAGGCACGTGGGGACACAGGCAGGAAGCAGTGAGCTTCTTCACGGCAGAGCAGGGCCCGTGCGGAGCTCGGCAATGGCCCTGAATCCATGGCTCTTGGCAACTGTCTGCACAGCACTCAACATTAGTCCACAGAAATGTCAAGCAAACCTTTCTACAGCTTTACCAGTATGACCAGCTGGACGCTTGTCCTGTTTTTTTTTTGTGTGCAATTTGGTCCCTCAAAAGAGTTCATTCAATTTTTGCTGCTACAGGTGTACATTTGAAACTTAGCAACTTCTTTCAACATAAACTTACAAAGGCACACTTGGTATCTAACTTGACTTACGTAATGCTAAGAGGGAAGAGGAAAATATAAGCTGAGGAGGTCTTATGAATCTTCTGCTGCATACACTTTCAGGATTTTCTTAGAGACCCTGGGTTAATAAGCACATTAGTGGCTCCTATGATATCCCAGAACTTATTTAAAAATATATTTATTTTGGGCCGAGCCCGTGGTGCACTCGGGAGAGTGCGGCACTGGGAGCGCAGCAGTGCTCCGGCTGCGGGTTCGGATCCTATATAGGGATGACCGGTGCGCTCACAGCGCTCACTGGCTGAGCGTGGTGCGGTCAGTCTCAAAAAACGGACAAAAAAAAAATTGATTTCCCTTTCATAAAACGTAGGTTAAATATTATTATTGATTTAAATACGCTAAAACTTTTTTTTTTAATTCAGAAATTCAGACCCTATCCAGAAAAAGAAACAATTTCCATGGGTCTCCTGTTGTTACGAGGCTGCGTCATTCCTTCCCATCTTCGCCTATACTGTTGGCCGGGACCTGGTTGTATATTTAGCAGTTTTACTGGGTCACTTTCTGGGAGTAGAGATGGCTCGGACTTTCTGTGCAGGAGCTGTTCCATATATATCACTGCTTCTTGAACAGGCTGGTTAATTTTAGGCAGAGTTCTTTTTCTGAATTTTCCAACAGAACCATCATAATCCATCTTTCTTTAAAATAATCCTTTCATTTACATTAAAATTCTTCACTTATTTTAGGAAGTAGCTATGTCATCTTTCCTTAAAACATTATCCTTATATTTCAGGGTAGGAACAGCAGAGATGGAGTTCTTGACAAGTAATAGCACAGGGTCTTTCTCCATCACCCTTAATTTCCAACCACATCATTTCTATTCAGGGACTGCAGAAAGGAGGAAGACAACTGGTCATGTTTTCAGAAATGACACCTAAAATTTTGGAAATACTGGTAACACATAAAATTTTATTTTTTCCTGCCTCAGCATGGTACCACTTTTCAATATGATAGGAAAATTGATGATGATGAACAAACGCTATAGAAGCCTCCTTATATAAGTGCATGAATGAATTTGTCAATTTTCAAATCACTGTTTCTTGGCAGCTGTGTATCATTTAAAAAAATCTCATAAGTTTAGGACAGTTTATGTGGTGGCTCTAAGTAGTGAGTGATCAAAAACACAAGCTCTTCCTTTATTTTAACACTTTCTGCCTGTGAAATTGGGTAAGTTATTTATATTCTTTATGCCTCATTTTCTTTATCTGTAGAATAAGGGTGATTATGCCTATCTATTGTGATTGTGGTGTAGATTAAATGAGTATAGTAGATAAAAACTTCCACTCTTTTTATAGCCTGTGTATAACTTTTGTGTAAGACCAGTAAAAGTTTCAGGTAGGTAGGTAGGTAAATGGAGCTAGATATATATGAAAACCTAAACTCAGTCTAAGACAAATAAGGGTTTTGTTTGTTTGTTTGTTCACTGGGTTTTTTTTTAGCAACTTTGCACAGTGTGGTGAATATAGTTAATAATATTGTATCGTATATTTTAAAATTGCTAAGAGAGTAAATTTCAAATGTTTTCACCACAAATAATAATAACTACTTGAGGTGATGGATATGTCAATCAGTTTGATTTAATTATTTCCCATGTGGTCACGCATCATGACATTATGTTGTACCCCATAAATATATACCACGATAAGTGGCCAATTTACATTAAAATTTTAAAAAATTAAAAACTCAAATTCACAAGTTGCCTTTAAGTAAGACACTAAGTTGAGAACTCTGCCTAGAGACCAAGCTTTGTCTGCAAGTGGGGTCCCCACAGAGGCTGGCTTGTTGCAAGGAGCAGCCTTAGTGCCACCGTGGATTGGACATGATCAGTCGATGGCATTCCGTAAACATGGAGAAGTGGCTCATTAGGAGCAATTCATCTGCTTGTGTTCTCTGACACATTTGCATAGGCTATGATGCTTTTCTTTCTTTTTTTTTTTTAACTTTCCATGCCTACTTCAAAGAAGAAACTGTTTGCTATTTTCAGCATTAAAAAAAACACATGATCCCTCTCATAAAGGCAAAACAGAGAGAGAAAGTGAGGGAGAAAATTTAGAGAAAATAAGGTCATACAGTCTCTCACTTTCACTTTACGTCCTAAAGATAAATGCTCAGGTCTGGGAAGAGGCTGGCTCTCTCCTTTTCTCAACTGAGCTAAATTAACAGTTTAAATGGTTCCATTTCAAACCTGTGGCTGTATTTCTCTCACTATTGAAAAAGAAAAAGATCCACTGTCATTTTCAGCCCAAACTTCATTCTAAATAAAGCTTTTTGTCTTTTCTTGACTAGGATTCCTAATTTAACACAACCTCACCTCTCATACTTATCCAAAAACCACTTTTCTGGCAACTTCAACTATTCTTAACAGGGGCATGAATCAGAAAAGAAAAAAGGCCCTTAGATGTCTAAGGCATGGCCTATAAATACATGTGCACCAACGCTCATATAGACTTTTTAGTTTTTTTAAATAAGACTCCTTACTAAAAGCCAAATCACTCTCGCCCTGCTTATTACAATCGATTGGGTTCATCTGATGTTACATGTACTGGAGGGTGGATGAAGCAAATTCCGAGACAGTGGCAGGGGATCAGAAGGTGAGGACTGGAAGTCTGACAATCATGGTGACAGATAAAGAGGGCTTGCATTCCCACGACCTCGCACCCAGCTGTGTTGGTGCCACCAGCCCTCATCTCAACACTTCGTATGCACCAATCCATTTAGTCTTTACAAGCCATTTTTGCCAGTGAGGAAACAGAGGAACTGAGAGATTGAATGATTAAGTAAAGGAGCCGAAATGTGAACACAGGCAGTGTGGCTTCAGAAAGGCAATGAAAGAAAATAGTAACACATGCTTTGTGAAGACATGCAGAAAAAGAGCTAATATTCAGTAGTTTGGAGAGATCTAGGAGAAGCAAGATATTAGCCATGGGCTACAAAACTTCACACGTTTCAGTAGTGCCTGCCAGCTGGAGGCTGTGATTCCAATGTTGTCCCTGAGCTCCTGCACAAGACCATCGGGGCAGTGCCTCCCAGCAAGTCGTGCCAGGTGGAAAGGGAAGGTTCTCATGGGCAGGCAGCTCCTCCTCAGTTGGCTGGAGAATATTATGCTTTGGGGTGACAATATGTGGGTTACCCCCCCAACACACAGAGACACACATGCAGACTCCCCATACGTCACCTCCTCGTTCAAGTTATTAAGAATCTGACAACAATTAAGTTAAATTTTTAAAAAATTGACAAGAATTAAATAGAAACACAGGAGAAGCCCATCTGAGAGGGACTGAAAGTGAGGGAGTGATGTGGATTTAAAGTATGCTTTTTGTCCATCAGTTACTTTACCCTCATAGAGGACTGCTAGTTGTCAGACCCAGGATCAGCAAGGATGAGCTGGATACAATCTGTGAGCTGACTGGGAGAGTGGGAGCAGACAGGTGCACGTTCCCATTATGGTACAAATGTGGCCAACAGCTACGAAAGGGTAACTCAGAGAGAACACTGAGGGTACAACCCAGGGAGTGATCGTATCTCCCTGGAGGAGTCCGAAAGTTCCCTAGAGGAAGTTACTCTTAAACATAGCCTAGGAAAGATAAAGCCAGGTGGCTCACACCCACCCCACCCCAAGGCAGACCAGTGGGCATGAAAGCCTGGCTAGGTGGGTGGGTGTGCAAGAGCTGGCGGGAGGCGGTGCAGTTATGGGGGTGGCACAGGGCACAGCCAGCACTTCCTTGGGGTGGACCCTAGAAAGGGAGTGGACTGGAGCTTGTTGAGAGGCAAGACTGAGTGAAAGGAAGGGCATGAGCCAGCTGAGGACTCATGTGACGAAAGCAAACGTCCAGGCCGTGGCATTTCTGGAGGAGAGTTGGTACTGAAGAGATCTCAGAGCACATGGCGGTGAGTAGCTACGCAACTTATGGGAAGTCAAAATCTCTCTGATCTTTCTTCTAGAAATTGGATGGGTGGGTAAGGGGGGTGGACCGAGTGAACTGGAATTTTCTCAAAATCGAATGTTCCCAGACACCAAGATCCATTTGGGCATCACGCCATAGATCATAAAGAAGAGTTATATGTATACTAAGCACTTTTGTCTACAAAGAGAAATGACTGGATGATTACATTTTAGAAAGATTTACTTCAGAAATACTGGAAATAGAAAATATACACTCCTAAATGGGCAAGCTCTGGTTATTTGAAAATGCACTTACATGAGATTCTCATCCTCTAATTATGCCAAAAACAGGTAAATGCCACTGAAATAACTCTCACCCCAAGTAAAAACATTTAAAATGGCATATCTGAAAGCATTCATAGTTTCTAAATTAAATGTTGATTCATAGCATTTCCTATTCCTGTAAAGTCTAAAATAAGGTATTTAAGAGCTAAATAGTGCTTTGTTAGCTTCTCGGGAAACCCAGAGAGCTGCTTAAGAATTAACATCTCAGTTGTCTTTCATTTTACACTCAGCTATTAATGATGCCTTTCTTCCTTCCTTTTCAGGGTTTCTTCTTGTGATAAATGAATAAAAGGATACTATGGATCAAAGTGTAAGGGACTAAATCAGGCCATTATATCTGCCTGGATTTAATCATTTTTAAAAAGTTTTAGGATGATGTAGTCATTATTGTTTCATTTCTGGACTTTGCAGAGGTTAAACAGTGATGAGTTATAAGAATGCCTGCTGGTATGAAATCTGATTTACAACAATTCATAACTGTAGGCTGATAAAAATGCCTGATGGCTAAACACCCTATTGACTTCTGTCAAAAATCAGAGCTTCCTAGGAGCTGAAGTTGTGAGGAATCCACAAATTTTCTGTGCAAGAACCAGGAGGCTGAGTATCTCCATCCGTCTAGGAGAGTCAGATGCACTTGCATGGGGAAGAATAGCCCCTAAGCACCTTCATGCATCTGTCCTTCACGGGCATTTACTGGGCGCTCGCCCAATATTTGGAGTTTGCTAGGCTAGAGAAGACATCAAGAAATTTCAGAAAAAGAATTCTTGTATAAAAGAACCAAACACCAGACATCCACTCTTGACTCTAGTATAAATGTTTGTTTTCCCTTTCAGGGCCTCGGTTTCCCCTTCTGGCTTCGATGATCTTTTGGGATCCCCTTGACTAGTAGGCATCCCTCAGTTAATCACATTACACTAGATGAACAACCAAGCCAAAGCCACTGATAAGCTGACAAAAATAAGGAAACCAAAGGCCTCAGTGCCAAGGAAACTGAAATGATGGAGAAAGGGGAGATTTTCCTTCAGATAGGATTCAGAAAACAGGCTGCTCCAAATTAGTCACATTAAAAAATAGTACAAATTTCTTGGGCTCCTTGATTCAAGTTTCAATCAGGCTGGATGTCCTTATTTGACTACATAATTTGAGTCTGCTCCACAACCAAAATGGCACATGATTGAAAAGTTGTGGTTATATCTGGAGGGGTCTCTTGAAGATTTCCTTGCATTGATGCAGTTTCTAGGAAGAGTTGTAGAGCTGTAGAAGTTCTGGGTAAAAGGGGGTGCTTGGTCTGAATGTCCGTCCCCTCCAAAGCTCATGTGGGAGCTTGATCCCCAGGGAGGCAGCTTTGGAAGGTGGGGTCCTTAAGAGGTCATTGGAACATGAGGACTATGCTCTCACAAATTAATTAATCCATTCATGGAGTAATGGGTTAACATGGGTGTGGACCAGTGGCTTTGTAAGGGCAAGTGAGCACCTTAACAAGCTCTGTTGCCGAGCCTTTGTTATGTGATCGCCTATGTCGCCACAGGGCTCTGTAGAGCCCCACCGAGAAGATGACCCTCCAGATGTGCCCCTGAACCTTGGATTTCCTGGCCTCCAAAACTGTAAGAAACAAATTTCATTTCTTTATAAATTACCCAGTTTCAGGTATTTCCTTATGAGCGACAGAAAATGGACTAATACAGGGGGAGAGAGCCCGCTTGGAGACAGCATCAGCTCAGCTCACCAGCTGAGTGGACAAGGCTCCCCAGAGGGTCGGCGAGGCCTGGCGGGCAAGGTGCAGAAGAGAAGTCAGAAGCGCAAGCCTCAGGGCTGCCCTGAGTCTGCACCGGCTCACACAGGCAGCCGGTGATGTGAGAAAAGGAGAAGTCTTGACTCACCTTTGCTATTACAAGCAGAAGTGCTGGGAAGGAACATGCTTGAGGCATTACTCTACAGTCTACCTTTTTCCAATTGAACAATTGAGAAGTTTTACATGTACTCCCAAATAGTGCTGTTTTTCAATTATCTTGATTTTATGTCAGTAAATCAAACACGTTGAACACCTCTACATCATGTAAAGGTGCTCTGCTAGAGGACAGGAGACCTAGGCTTGGCCCTTCGGGAGCTAACCCTCCTCCTAACCTCAGCCAATATTCCACCGAAGCATCATGGAAGAACAGTCTGCAGGGAAAACTTGATTTTTAGAGATAGCCAGAAGTAATTTCATTTAAGCAGGTCCACACATCTGCGATAAAAACTGTTTAAAATATTCAATTTTTCTAGTATGCTCATAAATCTCAGTCAGAAGAGATTTCTAAAGAGAAGTTGCTCAATTTTCTGAGAAACTGCAGCATCATGAGAAGGTTTATGCTTCCTTCTCTGGAAGGCTTCTTTGAAGGAGACACTTTTGATGATGCAAGCATGCATGTGTATGTGTGTGTGTTTAAAAACCTTTTTTTGTAGGCACAACTTATCTATAGAGGATGCTTATAAACTTAGATTCACAGAAGCAGAGAGCACAAAAAATTATTTAATTTTTTTAACGTGTCCAGGTATTTTTATTCCTTCTCTCTAAAAGACTTTCCTCAGAGGATAAGTTAGAAATGACTGAGCTAAAACTAAGTATGTATATAAGAGAAATGAAAATATTCATCTACAGAGAAACTGGTACACTACTTTTTTTAGGAGGATTATCCATAATAGCCAAAAGGTGGAAACAACTCAGATGTCCATCAATTGATAGGTGGATTAAAAAAATGGGGTATATCTGCACAATGGAGTATTATTTGGCCATAAAAAAGAATGAAGTACTGATAGATGGATAAACCTTTAAAACGCTATGCTAAGTGAAAGAAGTCAGTCACAAAAGAACACTCACTATATGATTCCATGCATGTGAAATGTGCACAGCAGGAAAATCTACAGAGACAGAAAGTAGATTAGTGGTTGCCTAGAGCTGAAGAGCAGGGAAAAGGCCGAAGGGTAATGAGATGATAACTACAGCATATGTTTCTTTTGGGGAAGGATAGTGAAATGTTTCAAAATTGACTGTGGTTTGCGAAATTGAAAACAAATAAATATACCCAATAGGAAGTGCTTTTGGAGGGCAGGAGGAAAGAGACTAATGTTTCTAGGATTAAATAAGAAAGAATTTGTTAAATATTAAAGACCCGTGCAAATATATAGTTAATTTAAACTACATTTATAATTAAATTTAAACTAGTTTTCGTTTCATTTTTTAAAAATTTATTTTGTAATAATTCAAGATTTACAGAAAAGTTGCAGATTTACTACAGAGCACCCTCACGTTCCCTTCACCCAGCTTCCTCTAATGGTAACATCTAACATAGCACAATTATCAAACCCAGAAATTTACATCAGTGCAATACCAGGAACTAAACTACAGACCTTATTCATAGATCACCAATGCTTTCACTTTTTCTGTTTTCACTTTGACCTTTTTCTGTTCCAGGATTCAATCTCAGATACCATATTGCATTTGGTCAGCACGTCCTCTCAATCTCTTCCAATCGGTGTCATTTTTTGTCTGTCTTTGTTTTTCGTAATCAAAATCGTCACATCTTTTTATGTAAAGATTGTCGGATATCGGCAGCATCACATGGTTGCACCCAATGGTGTTAAAGTTGCTGAACGCCGTCTCCGTGAATGTGCAGTCAGAATTCATGTTTGCCTCTGTCCGCACGAAGCAGCGAGGCAGAACCATACAGTGGTCGGAGTCACAGGCGCTGGGGCCGCCCCGCCAGGGTCACATCCCAATTCCATCACTGTGAACAGCTTCGTGATGTTGGACAATTTATTGGACATCTGTCCTTAGTTTTCTTTTTTTTTTTTTTCCTTTTTGTCTTTTTTTCGTGTCTGGCAACGGATTGCAACCCTCGGTGTCGCGCCTGCACCTCGCTCAGCCAGTGAGCGGAACCGGTCTGTATGTGGGATCCGAACCCTCGGCGGGAGCGCCGCCATGCTCTCAAGCGGCGCAACCGGGCCGGCCCCTTAGTTTTCTTATCTGTAAAACAGTCCCCACCTCCAGAGGTGAGGGTTACATGAGGTTATATGTGGAAAGCACTTTACGCACTGCCTGGCACAAAGGTATTGGCTGTTGCTATTTCTTTTCCTGGATGCCCTATATTCCCTATATTACATTACTATTATCCCAAGTTCCTCCAATTCTCATTCATTCCATGAAAATCTTGGTAAACATCAGTAAATCAAGAAATGGGTTGTGTCTTAGGAAGGACACACTGGGACTAGCATGCAAGACCAGGGGCAGTGTGAGGCGAGGCAGACGAGTTAGCACCTTCCTTCATCAACCACTGTCAAACCCTGTCCTAGACATTACAGCACATGACCATGCACAATAATCCTTAAAGCTTGTTCGAGCAATGCCTTTTCTATGCGGAGTCCATGACACCAGTGGAATATGTACCCACTGCAAACAGAGCAGGTCACGGCCTGCAAAACATCAGATTGCCATACTTACAGTTGGTGACACTGTGGAACTACCTCAACAAGATCATTTGGGATTTTAAACCATAGGGTGACCTTCAGAATGTCGCCTAAAAGTGTAAGCTCAATACATAATAGATGTGTCACAATTCATTAGCACTTTGTAGCAAGCTCTAGTCCTCATTAATGAAGAAGCATAATTTAGCAAAGAAATGTGCAAATTATCAGCTGTTTAAGAAAATACTTGATAAACATCTTCACCAAATTACATTTAATTTTGCCATTTAGACTGCCTCCTGTGGAGTTTAAGTATACCATCAAAAACAGCTACTGCAGACAAAACTCGAAACAAAGACAGTAATATTTTTTTCTTGATCCATATAGAGCCTGTGCCCTCATCTTACTAAAAAAGGAATGGCCCCAAAGTTTGCACCTCTCTGGAGGCTTTGCTCCTAGTTAGGTTTACAACATTCCTTCTCAGAAAAATAATAAATGAAAATAGAAAGAGTAGGCAAAGCATTCTTAGATTTGCATAATTTTGATGAATAAACTTACATTATTTAGATTTGTAGATGAGGGCTGTTAAATAGATGACTTGTGATTACATAATAACAAAATACATTGATCACCAGAAGCCAGGATAAGCTCATTATAAATTATTCAGACAAATCAGGCAGCTTCATAATTTTATATGGCTACTGGACTGGTAGATGGAGGAATGTTATGGTCAGATATCATCATCAAGAATGTTAATAGAAACCCTTATTACACACATCTTTGGTAATACAATGAATAAATGTGGACTGTGGGTTAGTGCCAGTAGGTAAATTCATAGCTGGATGAAAACAGAGAGTTTGTAAGTGGATCTTTGTCAAAGAAAACGTTGACCTTGAGTGAAGACCAAGGTCTGCTCTTGATCTTGTCCAGTGATCTAAAAGGTGATGGAACTTTGGGGGTCTCAGATAGTGGCATAGAGGGCATGCTAATGTAACTGGTAGATGGCCTGACACTGGAAAGCAGAGCCAATGCTCTGGTCAAATCCAAAAGAGAATACTTATTAGAGATGATGTGTGATCTACCTTTGGAGCTGTTAAAAGGAAAATCCATTTTCCAAAGATACGATAAGGGAAACCCAGTTTAAGAAGAGATTATTAGAATATGTCTTGGTACTCAGAGGACCATAAATTCATTGTGAGCTGATCAGGGGGTAAAAATGTCCAAGTATAGGCTTTCCGAATAAAGTCTGATGTTCAGACCAAGAGAGGTAAATATCCCACTTCCCACTTCTGAGGAAGTCAGATCCCACCCAAGGGAGCATATTCACATGAGGAGACATGTTTTTTTAAAACTTTTGATTTTCAATTAATTTCAGACTTACAGGACATTTGCAAAGGTAGTACAGAGTTTTGTAATCCCTTCCTCCAGTTTTCCCTTACGGTAACATCTTATGTAGCCCTAGAATAATTGACCAAAGTAAACATTTGACATTGGTACAATATCACTAAATACCACATAAAACACAGAAAGAGAAAAACCACATGTTCTCACTCATAACTGGGTGATAAGAAAGAGGGAAGGAAGGAAAGATAGAAGTTGGAAGGAAGGAAGGAAGGAAGGAAGGAAGGAAGGAAGGAAGGAAGGAACCACAACAATACACTGCACTTTCAGAAGGAGAGAACAAACCTAAGGATACTAGAGATGGGGGAGAGGGAGGGAGAGGGTTTGGGGAGTGATTGGTCAGGTAAAGGGCATAAAGAAAAACAATGATTTATAATAATGAATAAGCTAATAATAAATAAATAAAAATACCACAGAAGACATTTTTCAGATTTCACCACTTCTTCCACTAATGTCCTTTTTGGGGGGAACAACGTTTTAAGATCAATACTAAGGACCAGGAAACAGTAAGAATAAGGTGATCAAGAAGAAAGCAGCTGGGGACCAGGCAGGTGAGGACGGCTGAGAGCAATACTTTTTTCTCTATCCAGCCTTACTCCCCTGATGATCCTGACCTAATGGCTTTCAGTACTAACTCCAGTCTAGTGACTAATGCATACACCTCCAGCCTAGACATCTCCCATGAATTTCAAGTGTCTGTGCACAGTTCCCTTGTGCTACCTCCACCGGGATGGCTAATAGACACGTAACAGACATGAAACCACTTATCTCTCCACAGGGTGCTTCCTGCCGTCTCTCCGTCCTTCCAGCGGCTCTTTGACTCCTCTTTCTTCCTTACTCCACACCCAGTCCATAACAAAATCTTGCCTGTTTTCCTGTAAGAACACACATAGACTCTGCCTACCCCCACCCTGACACCTCTAGCACTTTGGTCCAAGCCCTCATGTCACAGCCTCCTGTCTGGCCTCTGTGTTTCCATTCTTACCTCTATTTTTAACGTAGCATCCACTGTGATCATGAGATAGTGTCATCCACTAATCAAACTCGCCAGTGGCTTCTGATCTCGCTCAAAGAAAAAGCCAAAATCCTTGAATGGCCTGCAGAGCTTTACACAATGTGGTCTCCTGTCACCTCTCTAACAATCATCTCCTACCACCCTCCCCACGTTCACTCCACACGACCACACCACGTCCTTGCTGTTTTTCATCAGGCACAGTCCCATGTCAAGGACTTTTCATCTGATTTTCTCTCTGCACGATCTATACTCACGCCAGTCACATGGTTCACCCAGTCATAATCTTCTGATCTTGGCAAAGTGAGTTATTCCTGGCTCTGGTCCTCAAATTGGAGCCTCCCTTACCCTTCCCCAACTCTGTCTCTGTAGCATTTATGACCCGCAAACAGATGCACTTGACCTGTTTTGCTTATTGCCTTTGGGACAAGGATTTTGACTGTTTTGTTCACCACGGCTTCTCCATTACCTAGTGATTAATCACAGTGATTAAGAAGAGCCCTTACTCTGGAATGAGACTGTCAGGTTGTAAGTGACAACCTGATTGCTTACAAGCTGCATGGACTTGGTCAAATCACTCGACTTTATTCCTCAGTTTCTGCACCTGGTACGTGAGATAATAATACCTAATTGCAGGTTCATTACGAACATTTAATGTGACAATTCATGAAAATTATATAACACACTGTTCAAAAAATATTAAATGCTTACCTAATAATATTATTAGCTGATCAGAAAGCCCGAAGTAATGGACAACACAATCATAAACGCTAAACTGTCAGTATTACACGGTGTTTAAGTTCATGACATTGGAATCAATTTCACCTAAATATAATTCTTAGTTCTGTTATTATTTAGATTTGTTTCCTTGAGCAATACAATTAACTTATAAACTCTGGAAGCTTTATTTATAAAATTGGAATAATAATCCCCCTTTATCTATTCCTGGGAAGATAAAATATTATAGAGCACTTATTATTCTATACTTGGCACCTACCGAAGTGGTAACCAAATAAATGGTCACGATTGTTACAAAATCTAGGTGAATGTCCCTTTTGTCTTTGTGGCCTTCTCCAATCACCCACTATGTCTCTCTGTAGCTCAAGCGTGCTCTCTAAGGCTAAGAGCCCTGTGTCCGAAGCCTCCCATCCTCTACCTATTCCTTGGAAACTTTGCTCTAGTGAAGATGATATCAGGAAATATATTGATCACATCATAATTTCTCTGACAATAATGACTGATATAATCGGCTCATTTATTCAAGAAATGTTTATTAATCCCATCTGCATGCCAGGATCTGTACTGAATGCCCTGGGTATACTGTGGTGAATAAAATCCAGCTCCTGCCCACATGTAACCGTGCAATGAGTTAACCCTCCGAAGACTTGTTATTAATGAAGGAATCTATACTGTTGGTATTGCAGGAATTTACTGGAGACAAAGAGACTTGGAACAGAGGCCGCTCTGGGTAACTATGAAAGTGCCATATCTGGGCTGTAGCCACACAGTACTCTGCCCCAGCCTCCACTGGTCACTAAGCAGCTCTTCTGTAAGGGACACCACGGTGCTCATCCCCTGCCCAACAGTCACACCTAGCTGCTACTGACACTGCTGCTACTACTGTTCTCACTGTTACAGATGTAATTACTTCTACTACCACCACTACCTTCACAATTGTTTAGAAAAAACTATTTACCTAGCTTTTCCATGATGAGATTAATAGTAGTAGCCTAAATCCTCTTTGTTTATAATATGTCTTACAAGACTGAGCACACTGTCAATATTATATTCAAATTATCGAATATAGGAAGGTCAATTTTATTAGCAAAGTCTCATGGCTAAGGAAAAAGGAAATGAAGTGTATTTATTGGGATGATATATTTCATTTCCTTCCATTTTAACATGGTTAATTGTAGTATTGATCTACTTTTTTTTTAATTTATTGAAACACGATTGTACATATCTGCGGGGTACAGCATTTGAATATCAATAACTGTGTGCAATATGTGATGTGCAAAAGAGGATAATTAATGAGTATATTCAGCATTACCCAATGTAATCATTTTTTGTGGCCCTTTACCAATTCTCACTAACCCCCCTCTGCCTCTCCCTCTCCCACCTCTGGTGGCTTCAGTTCTGTTCTCTCCTTATGAAAGTTCAACGAATTATTGTGATTGTCATATCTTTATTTTTTTTAATTTGCCGGTTTGGTTTTTTAGCTCCCACTTATGAGTGAGGACATATGGTATTTCTCTTCCTGTGCCTGGCTTATTTTTCTTTACATAATTTTCTCTAAGCTCATCCATGTTACTGCAAATGGCAGAATTTCTTTTTTTGTGGCAGAATAGTATTCCATTGTGTGTATATATGACATTTTGCTTATCCAGTTGTCTATCGATGGACATTTAGGTTGGTTCCAACTCTTGGCTATTGTAAATAGAGCTGTAATAAACATGGGAGTGCAGTTTATCCCCAGCTCCTCACAGACTTCCAGCGCAGTGATACTGAGTCAGCAACAGCACTCACTTGTTCAATGTGGGACACTGGAGATCTGGGCAAAACACTGTTAATCAATTCTTCATGCTGCAATTAACCAGAAGTGCATACACAGGAAAATCGTTCACAAATTAACAAATGGAACAGTAACAGCTTGCAAAGTACCCCTGTCTGCATCCTTCAAATATCAGAGGATGAAGACTGATACTGACATCACAAATTATTCTAAACCATCTCTAATAGTCAGATGTTTTCTTACTGTTGGTTGAGATTATAAACTTACATTATTCCTTTGTTATTCTTTAACTGGGCAGATAAAATGGCCTGGTGTCACATTTAAGTGGCAAAGCCATGGAGAATAGATCCAACCTCAAGCAAGAAGCACATGTGCAAGCATGATCTCTAAAGGGCTGATTGACAAAGCGGAACTCACAGATGGCTGGGGTTCACTACAGCCGCTGATAAACTTGCCATCACCCTCGTTTATAAGAATCCCTGATATTTGCATTTTTTAGCTTTTCTTAATCACCTGACTCACTTTGAAATTTTCATAGTTTAGGGGAGAAATAAGCAAGCTAAGCAAACTCAACTATTCACTTTCTTTTTGGGCCATATGTTTTTATCTTTTTTGACTCTCTCACCTATTTTCCACAGTGATTGTCATGCTCATTTATTCAACAAAGGAAGAAAGATGGAGGTAAGGGTGGAGAGAGATTTCCTAAGAACCTACTAATCCTGTGCTAGTCATGTGCAACAACAGTGTAAGGAGAGCACAGTTTATTTTCTACAAGTAACTAAGAAGCTTGGTAGAACTTTCTTAAGCTCTGCATCTGAATCCCATTTCTGCAAGATCATTGAAAATATGTATTGGCATAGTTAGTTTCTTTACTCAGTTTTTCCATCTTGCAAATTAAAACACACAAAAAAGTAATATAGTTTATGCAGAGCAACTAGAAGTTGGCATACAAATCATACTTATTAAATGACATGTGCTATTACATAAAAGTTTTTTCTTTCAATTTTTCATAATCCTTATAAACAACTTCCATTTATGGCCTTCCCAACTAAATTTTAAGTCTCATTTGAGTTTCTTAGTGTGTTGCCACATTTTCTGTTGTCTGGTACTAATGTTTTGTAAAGGTTTGAGAAATGTGCCTGTGTCTAGTTCACCACAGTGCACCCCACCACCCCCTGTACATTGCCTAGCATACAGGAATTTCTTGAATGGATGAGAAAAAAAATTGCTACACCAAGTAGGACTACATTGAACTCTAAGTGTGTAACATTCTGTTCAAAGATTAGCTTCCTTCATTTTTTGCAAGATCTTTTATAGCAAAGTAAATCTTCTCAGAAATATTTTTCTAGACCTGTGAATATAAATGTTTACTTATAAGTTTTCGTAATGAAGATTTATAGCAAAAAAGCTTAAAAAACTATGCCAACTTTAGGAGATCAGGATTGTGAAAGGAATCCTGGGCTTATAAACTTAAATTATACTTGAGAGTCTACAAGTAGTTGAGATGGATTTTGAGCTTAGTGGATGGACCTCCTGGGCCTGACTCCGAGCTGCCATATCCCAGTGCCAGGAACTGTGGACGCCTGGTTTCACAGCTGTCTTTCCATACCCACTTCAGGAGCTTGAGCCTAACTCCTTCCAAAGCTGGCTTATTTGGTTTATTGTTCAGTACTCAGACTTTGACTGACCTTACCATATCCAAACGCCACTAAAGTTCAGGCCCTTGTGTTTAACACCTGGTTGCCTTAGGTAAACCTTGCTAATTAGGTTAAAGTGCTGGTCTATGAGAGCATCTGACTCAGCAGGTCTGAAACTGTCCATGCAATGTCAGTGGAAAGTAATGGATATAGATGCGCTTGCTGAATGAGATGCTCAAATTTGCAGAACCCAGAAGAGCAGATCTTTGTTGTAATAAATATCCCTCAGGTCATGGCTGCATGGAATTAGTCATCATCATTCAACTGAAAAGTCATTAAATATGACATAAGGCTTTGCATACTGTGCCGTGTGTCTTGGATTTTACTGTGTCATATCTGCAGCCCTTATGGAAATTCCGTATGTTTCTATTATTCTCTCCTAAGTGTCAGTGTTGTTGACATTCTTTACTCCCTATAATGTCGATGGTCTTGATTGCTATCATTTATGTATGTCTACTTTCGTATTGACATCTAATTTATTGATAATATCTCAAATTGTTTGTAAGGCAATGTAGTACAGAGAAAGAAAGATAAGAAAAGGACAGATAAATGTACGCATTCATTACAGATGCTTCAAATTTTCATAGGATGTTATAGGGTGCAAACAAACAAAAAATACCAAACTCAACACAAAATAACTTAGAACCTCTTCTACTTTAATATTTGAGTTATACAACTCATTCTAGACATATTCATTAATCCAACAATGCCAGGAAGAGGTCTTATACCAGAAAAATAAGAATATACAGAACATCAGCTGCTCACCCCACACTCCATCTGACACTACTCAAACTCAAGTTAGAGAGCAATTTATAACGCCTGCTGTTGGTAAACAGTTAACTGAGAACTTACTGTATTGGGAACTCTGCTCAGTGCACATGATGCAGACAGGTAATAAGGTAGGCAGGTAAACCCAGCACAACTTTGATTATGTCTGAACTTTACTGTACTTTGCTGGGCTAAACTTACCAATTCTACAATGACAAATGATGAATCCATCATAACCTGTATTGTATTGTCATAAAATATCTCCAATAGTTTTTCTAATGTCAAAAAAATTATTTCCATTAAATTCATGTTTTTCCCAGTGAAATATTATCCATACTCTCACAGGGAATGTATGCTTTACATTCTTACATATTCCTGTACTATCTATTTTTCCATCTGAAACCCTTCACATTTACTGGTTAAGCATAATATTTAAATATAAGATCAACTATTTTAGATTCCAGAAATTCATGAGATCATGTGGTTATATTTGTCCTTCTGAGTGTCTGGCTCACTTCACTTAACATAATGACCTCAGTTCCATCCACGTTGCTGCAAATGACAGGATTTCATCCTTTTTGTGGCTGAATAGTATTTCATTGTGTAAGTGTGCCACCTTTCCTTTATTCATTCATCTGCTGATGGACACTTAGGTTGATTCTATGTTTTGGTTATTGTGAGTAGTGCTGCACTAACATGGATAGTGCAAATATCCCTTCCGCATACTGATTTTGTTTCCTTTGAATATAGTCCTAATAGTGGGATTGCTGGATTATATGAGAGTTCTATTTTTAATTTTTTGAGGAACCTCCATACTCTTTTCCATAGTGGTTGTAGAGTTCTGGTTGCCAGAGGATGGGAAGGTCAAGGGGTACGAAGTTACAGGGAGACAGGAGGAACTAGTTCTGGTGTTCCAGTGCACAATGGGATGACTATGGTTAACAACAATGTATTGTATATTTCAAGACCACAAGAAGAGAGGATTTTGAAAGTACTTCCAATTACATGTATTGAAAAGTTACACTGTACCTCACGAATATGTACAATTATTATGTGTCAATACAAAATAAATTAAAATTTTTATGGCATGATTGATGCTAAATAAATAAATATAAATGTGTCCTTGAAAGAAATAAGATGCGAAACCACCAGTACAAATATAAATACAGAGTTAAGTGTTTGATATTAAAGTCTCATTTAATTATAAAAACAACAAACTATAACTAATTTAAAATAGCTGTATTAAATTTATCTTTCTTTCATCATACTTTTCATCATCAATATTACAAAGATTCAATTCTGACATCCCTGTGTACAGTGTGTTTATATACACACATGTAAATTTATAAATAGATATGTATATTAAGTGATAGATTGATACAAATATTGTATAAAATTGAAATCATACAACACATGCTATCCTTAATAATGTCAAGATTTATGACAGTTGTATTCTCTTTCGCAACCATAATAAACATAGTTGTTTATTCTGTATTTATTTAAATGTTTTAGCGCTCACTATTTTTTTTTTTTTTTGCATGGCACATTTCTACAGCATTTCAGATTTCTACTATTGTTTTATCTTATCTAAAAGTAGTTTTACTCAAGAGGGAAAATGGCAAAAATGTCCTTGATTTTTAAAACTATTTCGAATGTCTGTCTGCTTCCTTAAATGATAGCTTGGCTAAATATGTATTATTTTGTGTTCCACTCTCTTTTCCTCACATATGTACACCTAATTTTTCAATTAAAAAAATGTTGAAATAAAGATAAGTGAGGCCAGACCAAATTTTCCCTTATTAAGTGGTTAGCATCTCATGCCTGGATAGCTAACTTGGTTTAATTTATACCTTCTATATCCTAACCTAGACTTCTGACCCCGGCCAATATACTATAGTCCTACTATCTGGCAATCTCTTTCATGAATTACAACTAAAATTTCTGGACAGAAATACAAGAAGCAAATTATTTCTCAAAAGTAAACATCGGCAGGCAGATTAGAGACAAAAATCAAAAAGCTGAAGGACAAAGCAGCATGGAGGAGACTTTATTGTTTTTTATTTTCCCCTCTTTTACCCCCGGCTTTGACATAGGAGAGGGGTTTGAGCTGCAACTATGCAGCAGACATAGAAAGCAAACAAATAGGAGAAAAGTTTCTTTCCAGTAAGATGACTGGGAAAGGAGGCCTCTGTGAAACAGAGAGTGTGCAGGAATCCTTATTTATGTATTTATTTATGTATACATATATTTCCCCCCTTTGTTCTCTCCTGGTCTTACCCAGTGGCACACATGCATTGCTGTAATGGTGCTGGTAGTGACAGCACAGGAGCCTAAAAGCCAAGGAGCAAATTCATCGGAATGGTGTCAAAACTGGGAGGGGCCTGTGAGAGCTGCAGAGATTGAGGGGAATCCTCTAGAGGAGAGAGATGGGGATCCTATAAAGTGACAACATTTCTGGGCTTACTGCTAAGGGGAACATGTATGTAACAGATCCAAGGAAGCACAGTAAAGACTTTGAATACAGAACTATGATTAAAATAGCGCCTAAGTTCCAGAATCACCCGAGTGATATACTTGCAAGGCAGACAAAAATAGCATAACAAAGGCTTTTAAAACAGAACTAACATTGGATCTGTGGCCCACAGAAGTTGAGACAAAATTCAGTTTGAGCCTAACCGAGCTGATTGCTTGCTCTACAAAAAACAATAAAAATTATTCAGGTATTATGGATATATTATTCAGATATTATTATAAAATAATAATTTTGATAGGACCCATAATATCACAATATAATATTTAAACATGCTCAGGACACAATCCAAAATTACCTAAGATTCAAAGAAACATCATAACCAAATTGCTGAAAATCAAAGATAAAGAAAAAATTTTAAAGGTAGACACAGATAAATGGCACATTACACGTACAGGAAGAATTAATGATGACTGTAGATTTGTCACCAGAGACCACAGAGTCAAGAAGACCATGGAACAACAAAAAGTTAAAGTGCTGAAAGAAAAGATCTACCTAGAATCCCATATCCAGTGAAAATACCCTTCAGGAAGGCAGAAAAAAATAAAGATATTCTCGGATGAAGCAAACCTGAAAAAAAACTTCAAGAGTAAATATGTTGTGAAAGAAATGCTAAAGGAAACACTTCAAACAGAGAAAAGCTTGAAACTTTCACAATGAAGGAAGAAATACAGAAATGGTAAATAACCTGAACAAACATATTAGACTGCTTTTCTCTGGTTTTCAATATGCATTAGTGTTGAAAGTAAAAATTAAAATAGTATATGGTAGAGTTTTCAATGTATATAGATATAATACAGATTACAACTATACAATTAAGGGAAGGCTTAAGAGAACTTTACAGTTGGAAGGCATCTTGATTTTATTTGCAGTAAAAAATTATTAGCTCTTAAGTAGACTGTGAAAAGTTAGGAATGTGTACTTATATAGAGTAGCATATATATATATATATATACACACATATATGTATGTGCATATACATACATGTCTTATATACACATCAAAAATAATTATATTAAGGGCCGGCCCGGTGGCGCACTGGAGAGTGCACCGCTTGGGAGCGCAGCAGCGCTCCCGCCGAGGGTTCGGATCCCATGTGGAGACCGGTTCCCGCTCACTGGCTGAGCGCGGTGCGGGCGCAACACCGAAGGTTGCGATCCCGTTGCGGGCACGACACTGAGGGTTGCGATCCCATTACCGGTCAGTAGAAAAGACAAAAAGGAAAAAAAAAATATATTAAAATAGCATACTTAAATAATCAAATAATGTCAAAATTAGCAGGACAGTGGAAATATTGGAACAAAAATGGAGAAAAAACCAAACTAATAATAAAGAAGAGGCAGACCTAAATCCGACTACATCAATAACCGTATGTAAATGTTCTAAACACAAGAAATACAAGAAATGGTTGCCAAATTATCCTTAAAAAGAGAAAAGACCTAACATATGATGTCTTCAAGAAACCCACTTTAAATATAATGACATAAATAGGTTAAAAGTAAAATGAGAAAATTCAAGAAAGATGAAATGGGTATATTAATATCCAACAAAGTTCACATTGGAAAAGGAAAACCAGCAGGGATATAATTCATATATTTACCTAATAACAGAGCTTCAGAATAAACAAGGCAAAAACTGACATAACTGAAGATATAGACAAATCCTCAATTATTCTTAGAGACTTCCCAAACTTCTCTCTCCCCAATCAATAGAACAACAGAATATCAGCAAAGATATGAGAGACTTGAACGACAATATTAACCACACTGATCTAAATGACACATAAAACAATCAACAATAAGCAAATATTCTCAATTACCCATAGAATATTCACCGAAATTGATCAAATCCTGCGTCATAAAACAACGCTTAACAAATTTAAAAGAAGTAAAGTCATACAAAGTACATTTTCTTAGCCTAACACAATTAAACTGGATGTCAATTACACAAAAATCACTGGTAAATCCACAAATGTTTAGAAACTAAAACACTTCTAAATAGTCCATGCACCAAGTAAGAAATTTGAAAGGAAACTGAAAAGTTTTTGACCTGAATCAAAATGAAAGTAAAATCTACCAAATATGTGGAATACAGATAAATTAGCATTTACAGAATACCAAAAAAAGTAATATTTCTATATATTATCAATGAAAAATTGAAAATAAAAAATAAGTAACATTTACAATAGTACTAAAAAATGAAATTTTTAGGTATCAACAAAAATAAAATATGTGCAAAATCTGCATGCTGAAAATGACAAACCATTGACAGAAACCAAAGAAGACCTAAATGGTGGAGAGAGAGCCCATGGTCACGGAACAGAAGACAATATCAAAAAGATGTCAATTTTCCAAAGTTGGTCTATACATTCAACACAGTACCAGTCAAAATGCCCGTTGGTTTGCTGGACATATCAACAAGTTTGTTCTAAAATTTTGATGGAAAGTCAAAGGGATGAGAATAGCTAAAACAATTTTGAAAATAAGCAACAAAGTTGGAGGAATCACAATACCCAGTTTCAAGACTACATGGTATAAGCCTCATGTTAAGACAATGTGGTTTTGGCAAAAGTACAGATAAGTAGATCAGTGGAACTGAATAGGGTCCAGGAATATCCCCCCACCCACCCCGTGTATGGTCAAGTGATTTTTCCTGCATAGGCAATTCAACAAATTATGTTGGATAATCAGTTATTAAAAAAGTGAATCCTGAGCAAACCTTATTATACCTTATATAAAAATTAACTGAAAATTAATCATAGATCTAAATGTAAAATGTACAATGATGAAACTTTAGAAGAAAACAGGAGAAATCTTTATGACAGGGGGTTAGGCAAAGCATTTTTACACATAACCCTTAAACCATGATCCATGAAAGAAAGAAATAATAAATCAGAATTCATCAAAATTAAAGACTTTGATCTTCCAAAGATATTGCCTACATATATAAATAAGACAAGCCGCAGATGGAGAGAAATCTGTGCAAATCATATATCTGACAAAGGACTTGCATCCAGAATATATACCTACTGGGAGACATTTCTCCTCAAATATTTTCACATTTCTGCACAATCTAGGCTTCTTGAGCAAGGTTCATGTTTGAATAGCAAAGGCCTTGGAAGCTGCAGATAGATTTAGACACATTTGCCAAGAGCAGTTTGCTTTTGTCCCATGATAATGAAGAAATAAACCTGAAGACCTTTGTCTTCCCTCCCCAGAGAGCATTTGTTTAAGTTCAAGATCTCTCTCTCTCTCTCTTTGTCCATCTGTCTGTCTCTGTCTTGTTCTAACTTTCTCTTTAGAGAGGATAATGGGTATTATGTGACAGCAGCTCCTATATAAGTTCTGAGTCATGACATTGGGGGTCTTCTGCAAAGTATCCCCCAAACACAGGTTGCATGTGCACGGTAACATCTGATTCTAACTACATCACCCCACGGGGGCTGAAGGAATAGGCACTAAGATGCTTTTCTGGCTGTTTTTGCCACGTGTTATAAACTGTTTGCTTTTCTAATCCAGAAAGCCTCATGTCTCCTATAATATGGCTTACAAATAGGGTAAGATCTCAGATCCTTCACAGTTTCAGACCTAATAAAGAACTTTCAAAACAAAATGATAAAGAAAAAAATGATCCGAATTTTAAAAGTGTGCAAAAAAAAAAAAAAAAAAAAAAAGGAACAGAGACTTTACCAAAGAAGATATACTGATAACAAATAAACACAAGAAAATATGTTCAACATCATTATTCATTAGGGAAATTTAAACTAAAACCACAACAAGATACAATTATACAACTATTAGAATGGCTAAAATAACACACACACAAAAACAAAAATATAGGATAGTACCAAATACTGTCAAGGATCTAGATCAACAGGAACTTTCACGTATTGCTACTGGTGATGCAAAATGGTGCAGCCACTCTGGAAAACAGTGTGGCACTTTCTTGTAAAGTTAAATATGCACGTATCATATGACCCAGCAATCCTACTCTTAGGTATTTATCCAAGATAAATGAAAATATTTGCTCACACAAAAACCTGTGTGTGTTTGTCTGTGTGTGTGTGTGTGTATGTGTGTTTGTAATCATCTGGAAACTGGAAATAAATGTCTTTCAACTAGGGAATGGATAAACAAATGAAGAAACAAATATGCAATTAAATATTATTCAGCAATAAAAATAAATACTGATAAATGCAAGGATGATTCTCAAAAGCGTTATCCTAATGAAAGAATCCAGACTCAAAAGGTAATATATGGTACAATTTCATTCATACAATATTCTGGGAAAATCAAAATTATAGGAACAGACAACAAAAGTATAGAGTTGCCAGGGATTGAAGAAAGGGAGAGGAACTGGCTATAAAGAGGCAGCATGAGAGAAATTTGGGGGTGAGGAAATTGTCCTCTATTTAATTGTCATCATGGTTACATGACTCTGTACATTTGTCAAAGTTCAGAGAACTGCACATTGAAAAGTAAATTCTACTGTATGTAAATTAAAAAGAAAAATTTAAAAGACGCCCAAGAAAATAATCTGTGTATTACTTTGATATAAACTAGTGTTTATTTTATTATATTTTAATCCATTTTTAAATTTTGCGTGTAGGCTTTTCTGTCTCCTAGACAACAGATTCCTTGTGCTGGCTCATCTTTCTATGCCCTAAAAGTCTATCATCTTCTCTCTCTTTGCTTTATGTTTTTTGTTTGTTCATTTGCTGTGATTACACACGCCTGCCTTCTATCTAAATAAATCAATTTTCTTAGTCATATTTGTTCGGTTTGCTTGTCATTTTTGCTTAATTTATTTGTTTTGAATTTATGCTGTCTTGGTCCTCAATCTATTTTGTTCCAGCTGCTCACTCTCTTCCTCTCACTCTGTCATCTCTCCGGTGGGTGAGAGGGGCTTTTGTTTAATTCATGTTCACGTATTTTTTTTGGTGTGAAGGATCAAGGTGAATTTTCTTCTCTGTCTTGGGTTACATTTTCTTTCAGATTCCATGCTATGTTTCGTCAGTATTTTTCCTGCACACCTACTTACTCTCCTGAATTATGACTGCAGTTTCCGTTCCTTTCCTTTGCATCTTGCTAATACTGCCCAGACTTTTTATTTTATGACATCATGCGGTGAGTTTCTGTGTGTCTCCCTTTCTACTTATTTGTATGTGAGACTTCTTTGTTTTCCTCTGCCGGCTACACTTTGAGGGTTGAACATTTCTTGAGGATCCCCCATGCTGCAGTGCTCAGTGTAGGGTCAATTCACTCAGGGCTAGCACAGCTTGGCTTTGCTCCCTGCTAGAGAATCTCTTCTATGTGCTGTGCTGGATCCACTCTGCTTAAGGCTGAGATGAGAGGCAGCCCAGTCCCACCGAGGGATGAGTTCAGGGTTTGCACATTCTCCAAACACTTGTTAGCCCTGGAAAAATTTGCTACATTTGCAGAGAATTACCCTCTGTTCTTGTTTCCCATTTCACTGTTTTTCTCACCACACCTTGTTCAAGACAAATTAAGGTTCCATTCACTTCACCTCAGATTTGGGAATATTGGTGAGAATTCTCAGGCTTTAGGCAACTTGAGAAGCAATCAGGTGAGGGATAGGATTGAGGCCACAGCCTGTTTCCTTTATCAGCAATCTTTGAAGTTTATGTCATTGTTTTGTGTCCCCCCTTTTTAATATAGTTTATTCTGGTGATGTTTAAATGAATTTTTAGCTCTCTTGTGTTCATTTTATTAGTGATTAGTTAAAGAGGATATTGTAATCTGGTTTCCCTTCACCATATTTACAAATAAAATGCTTCTTAAAAAATTTCAGGGCCGAGCCCGTGGCGCACTCGGGAGAGTGCGGCACTGGGAGCGCAGCAGCACTCCTGCCGCGGGTTCGAATCCTATATAGGGATGACCAGTGCATTCACAGCACTCACTGGCTGAGCGGGTGCGGCCGGTCTCAAAAAGGACAAAAAAAAAAAAAAAAATTCAATATCAGTTGGGAAAAAATGTACAATTCAATATTAGATCATCAAAAACACAAAACATACAAATTTCATAAACAAACAATATCTTTGTAATTTCATGCTTTTGTTTGCTAGACATATTTAATCAAATGAGATCTCTTTGATATCCATTAATGGCTCTCAAAGTCTATTTCAATATAAGCAGAAAAGACTTAGTAAAATGCTTCATTGTCAATAAATCTGAGTAATGATACTTTACATTTGTGTGCAATTTACATGGAGTTTACAAAGCAGAAGGCTAATGCTTCTTTGTTAACCACAGCCAGGCTTTAAACTTTAAGTAATATTTTAGCTTTTTTTGGAGTTCCAAAGACATCGAAGCAATTTTCCACATGGTGTCTCAAACCAAGGCTATTCTAACAGGTCAGAGTGTATCAGCAGTGGGTGCCAAGAAATGTTGGTTCTCCAGCCCCAAAATATCTCCCCTGATATGTTCTATCCCCTGGACTCTGTTATGGAAGGCTCATATTTCACCCTCTAGATCTCTGTTAAAATGTTCTATTAAAATGTAAAGCCTACAGCCTACAGAAATGATTCTTTAGGGCAGAGGTGGCCCACGTGATTAGAAATACATGTCTTGTGGGTCTAACACATGTATTATTTGATACGAGCAGTACGTTATTATGAGATACCAGATTTGGCATATGAATATTGAGTGTAATTCAACTGATAATCAAATGCAGATGGACGCTGCCTTTATGTCTATTTCCTTATTGGCGACAGTTTTTCATAATGTTCTAATTGTTGTACATATATGCACACACACATATATATAATTATATATATATAATCAAATTTGAATAAGCTCAAAATTATTAAGTTAATTACTTTCAACTTTAACTGTAATTTCTAACTAACCTAAATTAAAGAGCTCGACACCTGAGGTGCATGATTCACAACGTTAGAAGTGTATGAGAAGTTTGTGCACATGAGTCTACAGCTTCATGCATGCTAGCTAAATAAATGATATGTTTTGTTCAAGTTATCAGATGCAATATACCGAGTTGTTGTGGCGTCTACATTTGGCCCATGAGGCACACATTGTGTCAGATAGCCTATTAAATTAATTAATTAATTGTCTAAGTTTTATATCTTCCTCTGAATAACGAGGATAATAATAGGATGTAAATATCTTAGAGTACATCAATGAAACAATATACATAAAGCATGCTGTCTGGTGTGCATGGATGGCAATTAATAGATGTCTGACCTCGTCGTGAACAGCTCAGCCCTCTATGTCTGGTGGGGGCAACACCAAGCAGCTCGGGTTGATGCTGCACAAGACAGTGGGTTGTGTCAAAGCGGAGGAACTCCAATCTTGGGGAACCTGAATCTTTTACACTGAGCAGCAAGCAATCTGCTTAACCTTTTCGCCAAATAGAGATCTTATCTTTAACATACTGAACAGTAAACAAATTACGCCTCTGCTCTGAAGGAAGACATTATCTTTGTTTTCCAAGGTTATTTGCTCTAAAACATCTTTGACAATATAGTCCAGAACAAAGGTCATCAGTGCTTCTGCTCACTAGACAGGCAGAAATGCAAGAGGCCTATGTAAGGTTATCTCCAAACAAACCCAATTAAGATATGTTTTAGGTGTGAGTAAATATAGGGAATTCTCTTCAAAGCCTCCTGTGAATGAAACTGTATGATGACTGACTAAAGGTTGGAAATCCTTGGATGTGTGGTGGGGTCAGGAGTGGTCATTTTGTCATTTTATGCTACAGAGGAGCTGATGCCTAAAAGTTGAGGAGTGTGTGTGTTCAGTTAGTGATGGCGATGACAGATTATTCACATATATATTGACAGCCTATTAGGTAACAGTCCCTGCGTTAGGCAATTTGGTATAGCAGCTAAGAGCCAAAGGCTCTGTAGTCAGGCACACCTCGTTTGCATCAGGCCTCTGACACTTATGAGCTGCGTAACATAAGGTGAGATACTTGACTACCCTGAGATTCCATGCCTTTAAGTGAACAATTGAACGAACAGGACTGCAGCCAGCCCGCCTTCACACTACTCACTTTCACAGTGAAAAATGGCACGGCGTTCATACAGCCTGGCATGGAGCAAGTGCCAAAGAAATGTTAACTATTGCAATAATTTATTTTTCTTCATTAAATCATCTGATGATCCTAATTATTGCCATTTCCCATCCTTGAAAACTGTACACCACTTCACACCATTTCTGCAAAGGAGATATATAGATAGCTCTATAGATGGCTAACCGACGCATAAAGAGATGCTCAATATTATTGATTAGGGAAATGCAAATCAAATTAGTACTTTATATCCATTAAAATGGTTATTATTGAAGAAAAGAAAATAACAAGCATTGGTGAGGATGTGGAGAAATCAGAACCCTTGTGCATTGCTAGTAAAAATGTAAAGTGGTACAGCCACTGTGGAAACAGTACAGTGTTTTCTTAAAAAAATTAGAAATAGAATTACCATATGATCCAGCAATTCCACTTCTGTGCACATGAAAAAGAATTGAAAGCAAGGACTCAAACAGATATTTGCACACCCATGTTTATGGAGGCATTATTCCCAAGAGCCAAGGGGTGGACTCAACCAAGTCAACCACCAAACAAACAATTGGATGAAAAGTGTGATATATGAGGATACTTGGAAAAGTTTATGGAAAGATTTGTATTATCTTCCAATTCTATTTTTCCATGAACTTTCTGAAGTATCTTCATATGCATAAAATGGAATATGATTCAGCCTTAGAAAGGTACGAAATTTTGATAAATACTACAACATGGACGCACCTTGAAAACATGATTGGTGAAATAAGCCAGATACTGGGAACACATATTATATTATTAATGCTTATATGAGGTACCTAGAATAGGCAAATTAATAGAAACAGAAAGTAGAACAGAGGTTACCAGTGGCTGGAAGGAGGGGGGCTGAGGAGAGGAAAGTTATTGTTTAATAAGTACAGAGTTTTTGCTGGAGATGATGAAAAAGTTTTTGGTAGAGACAGTAATAGTTACAAAACACTGTGAATGTATCAAATGTGACTGATGAATGGTTAAACCACACTTACCAATGGTTAAAAATGATAAATATTATGTATATTTTACCCCAATGTAAAAAAGTTAAAAAAGAAGGAAAAAAAGAAAACCGTGTCTCAGCAAAAGCAGAACCTAGTATTAAATCACTCTGCTATATGTCAAATCTCAAATTTTACCCAGGTCTGACTCTAAAATCCTTTTTTCTCAAACTCTTTGTGTTGAGCCATTATGCCCCTCTGTTAACAGGCGGAGGTGGGAGGTTTTTTTTTTTTTGCAACCAAGCATGAAGCATTACTTTTTTTGTCTTTTCTAATACAACCTGTAAGTAAATGAATAAAATGCATGAATACATAAACTCTTAGATATACACTCTGGGATGTTTTTAATCCCAAACCAAATGTTATTTCTGCCACGTTATCGGATTCCCATTTCAGACATGCACAGGGCTCAGATGGTAATGAGCCTTGTTTTGCCCCGATTTAACATTATTGGATACTCAACTCAGTTCTTGTTTATGTTGCAATGTGCTCTTGACACGGATTAAAACCCCTTTCAGGCAGTCCGCTGGTCCCCTCCTTATCAAAATATGACAGCACCACGCTGTAAATACTTTGCTAGCATATCGGATTCTAATCCCAACAGAAATGACTGGTGCCTCATTAAAAACAATAAAATTCACTTGCTCTTCACTATCAGCCCTTGGCATCTATGTTTTCCCCATACTTTTTGCTACTTTTCTGAAATTTAGTAAAATTTGAAAATTTAGTCCTAATTGACATGTTTGTATCCCAAACAATTATATAAAATGCAGCAAATGGAGAGGCTGGATAGAGGGTCATTACATTGTTGTCTTCAAAAGTGAACTTTCTGATAATTTTGAACAATAAAATAGTGTGGTCTTATTCAAGACATTACCTCTGTTAGTTCCTAACCCAATCCCATTGGAACTATGTATTCTTTTCATACCTTACACACACTATTAATGTTCTCAGCCAAAAATATAGTGGCCTTGGAAGACACAGCAAATCAAGTGGACAGGACTACATTGCAATCTACATAGCAACAACATGTTTGTAGATGCCTGATACAGGACTTACTGCATTACCCCATGGAATGTCCAAAAATGAAACTCACTGTACTTTATGTATTTAGAGCTGGAGAACATTAAAGTCCGAGGGGAAATGCCACCCTGTCAGTTTCAACCCCACCATGCAATGGAAGAGGGCACAGAGGCTCACAGAAGGGAAGTGACCTGCCCATGATCACAGAGCTGATAAGGGACCTCACTGGAGAAGAAACCTAGAAGCCTTGATCAATGCATAATAGCAATACTTATGTTGGTAAAGGCCATTAAATGATTGCCCACATTTCCTCCTATAGTGTAGGAAAGAAGGAAGATTGATGTGTTCAAACCCACACACTTTAGGCTTTGCATACCTTTTCCAAAGGCCAGATCACTAAGGCCTGGCATCAATTTGCAGCCTGATTGTGTCAAAGAGAATTAGATACTGAAAACAAACAAACACACAAAAAATGTTACAAATGTTTCACTGGTTTATTAGAGAACTAAAAGAGGTCACTGGATTGAGAGTTGCCATGACAACTGGCAGGCAAGAGTGTTGTTCTTTGCTGTCTCATAGCACGAGAGCTGTGAATTAGACACACCACTCCACCCTAGCTCCTTTCTCCTCCCTAGCTCTGACTTCCTTCCCTGACAGCCCAGATTCTTCCAGATCCATGTGCATACCCTGCAAACGAATAACCTGTTAGGCAGAACTTGAGGAAAGTACAAGTTGCCTTATACCAGCAGTTACAATCAATAAAAATACTCAAGTGAAACAAACTGTCACTGCATTGTAGGGCTTAAAGCAAGTGAAAAAAGTGAAGCTCTAATATAAAACATAAGGTCACTATTTTAACAGAAATTGTGTCTATCTGTAAATACTATTTTGAACTTATATAATATAATTAGTTTTTAATAGCATACTGCAGTAATATGATCTCTTTCTAGAATTATCTTATTTTCCCATTCCTCACTAAAATTTCCCAAACATTAACTTTGGACTTGTACCTAGGTTTGAAACAAATCCTTGAAAATAAAATCCAGGATTCCAAATGTGAATGACATAATTTCTATCATTTGACATTTTATTTTTATACTTTATTGATTCTTCATACACACACAAAAAATCTTCATTAGTTTTTAAACAGCACCCCTAGGAAGGGATGATAATTAGCTGTAACTCTGCATGATTACAGCAAAGGTATAAAGATTTTAAGGTAATATTACAAAGCAAAATGCTGACACTGTGATTTAGACCCATTTCAAGCCAAGAAGTAAATTTTGTTTATGACTAAAATTAAAATAAGTCTGTGAGGACAGCATATATAGAAATTGAATATTTTATTAGGGGAAAGTCAAGTACAGCCAGTTACAGCATCCTAATTCATGTTTTCAATCTCTATTGAACACCATGCTGAGGGAGTTACACTGTTAGTTACTTACCCAATCCTCATCTAATCTGTGAACAGTCACGTAGAAAGAAAATTTATTTTTCCCTGGTCTGATTCTCATCTTTTCCGCTGAATGACACAGCCTGTGCATTCAAAATCAACAAGAATTCTCTGCACTTGAAAAGATATGCCAAATTACTTACATAGAGCATTCAAGTTATGCATGAAGGATTCTCAATTCTCACAACATAGACACATTTATCTCTACAAATCTGGACATCATTTAGAAAAACAGAAGATACTGTACTTATATCAATAGTTTGCTGTAGGGCTGTGGACACATTAATTTGTCAAAATATCAACGCATGGGTAAGGTACAATTGTGTTGCTGAACTTAGGGGAAACAGGATAAACTCAAGTGGAGTATTGATTAGGAATCTTTCAGTGACAAGTGACAGAAATCACAGTCCAAACAGGCTAAAGCCAAAAAAGCAGCAGCAGGAGCAAAAGATGAAAAAGACGATAAAGGGGGAAAGGGAAGAGGAAGAAAAAAAGAGGAAGAGGAGCAGGAGCAGGAGGAGGACGGGTCCCAAGTGAGGCGTGTAACCTGGGAAGCAAGGAGCAGTGTGGCTTTGGAAGGCAAGGCTGCAGGCAGGCGCCAGGCACCCACCTTGAATCACCAGCTGCCCCCCTTCACCCTGCCCTGCTTCCATCACAGGCCTTGTGGAAGATCAAGACAGCCGCAGGTTCTCCAGACCCTACCTGCTTTCAGGCTCAGATCCAGCTGAAAATTTTCAGCATCTTTGCCTCAGAAATCCCAAGAAAAATCTCAGTGCTTCTCATTGTTTCTGTAGCCAGTTATGAACCAATCAAAAGGGCCAGGGAAATATGTGTTAATCGGCTGAGGACTGAAGTGGAGGAAAAATTTCTTCAGTGGCTGGGATTATAGATGATCTTGGCAGGTGAGGAAGTTTTAGGGTTTAGAAAGAAATCTTCCTAATTCTAATTATTACGTATTTCATATTGTATGTCATGATTTCCCTGGTGCATGTTAAATTATTATTTTTTTTAAATTCAGCTGTAATATGTTGAACAGTACTATGTGCACTGCAGAATACTGTGGGTTAAGGGCAGCGCAATGGTAAATAAAATACCACTGACATTCTGAGGAGCTGGCAGTGAGGGGCGGAGATGCAAACTCACATGGTACTGAGTCCACCTCCACTATTGGGTAGACTACAAAAAGTGCAAAATGGAGTTTGCAAACAACGTGGAAGTCCAGGAGAGGGTGGAGTTTATACAGCATATATTTAAGATTTAGCACGTGATCCCTCAATAAATGCACCGTTAGTTCAGAGATTAGAGAGGATGATAAGTCAGCAGATACTGGGGTGTATCAGGGATGGCTTCACACAGAGGCAGGGCTTTGCAGGGTAGGTAAGTGGCTAACCCCCCCCCCCCCCCCAAAAAAAAGAAAGAAAAAAAAAAAAAAAAAAAAAAA
>NW_007727470.1:160771-177785 GCF_000696425.1 Galeopterus variegatus | reverse complement strand
CCACCCCCCCCCCCCCCCAAAAAAAAGGATGAGACTAAGAAAAAAGCTGAAACAGAGTCTCTGGGATCCATTTTTTAAAACTCTGATTTAGGTCTGATGTCTACAACATCTTAATAAGATTGTCAAATGGATTCATTGCTTTCTCATAAAACCACCAACCTGTTCTTCTGCCTTAAAGATTAAGTCCGTCTATCAGAACCGCTCTTTATGAAGCTGGGATGATTATTGCCTGAGTAGCCATTTTGCATTGATGGGTCCTCTGTGTTCAAGTGAGGACGAGGCACATCCGTCTTGTAAAGCTCACCCCTGCTTATAGACAGAGAACTCAGATTGATGGCCCTGCCTTTTTGGGTTTACAGACAGTGTTCACCTGTGCTAAGCCCTACCCAGCCTTCCCGATTCCCCAGTCTTTTCTTGCTAATATCAGTGTCAACATCAGTGGAGCATTTGAGAATAAGGGAATTGGGAGGTAATGATAACACCAGGCATTTTCACCTAAAATTACCCGACTCTCAGACAGACAAATGATTTGACAGTGTCAGTGATGGGCAACCCACTTCCAAATATTTCAGCCTAATTTCACACAATGATGGCAGGATCCAGCTCTATTTTTTTCTGCTCAGGATTCAATACATAATTCAGAGAACAAAGAAGCCACAGCAAACTGCAGGAATGTATTAAGTCCTCCCAGTTTCCTTTCTATCTTCAGAACCACCAAGAGGATGGTTCCTTCAATTGTGTTAATCAGGGATTATACTCGTTCAAGATCCTGATCAATATGAAGTACATCTGATTTCAAAACTACTGAACACCAGGCTGGGTTAAATAGCTGAGAGAAAATAAAAATCAATATTTTGTTTTTCTGGCTTCTCATAGGCTTTGGCAGAGAAGAGGAGTAGATTTCTAAAAAATGGGTTGCAATCTGATTTTCATCATTTCAGATAGCAAATAAGGCGAGATCTGATACGTAGAAATGTGATAATTTCTTCTCCTTCCAGCTAGAGCCTTTGAGGTTTAGTGGGAAACAGGGGTACCTGACTTTAAACGCCTACTAGAGGGAGTTCAAAAAGAAAAGCCTGAAGGACACACAGGTGAACTCATCTTAGACATTCTGGCTACTTAGACTAATTCTATTACTATCCCACCTTTTGACAATTATAATCAACTTACTCTAAAATTCTTTCAGGCTTAGATTAATTTCTGTGATTCTGTATCAATTACCGAGCTCCCGTTCGTCTCGGTGTGCATTTCTAAAGGGAAATAGCTTGCAGTGCTGATGGCTACCTGTGCGTCCAGCTGAATCTCCCCAAGGCATCCACCTAGACTGACATGTTCCCATCTTGGAATATCATGGCATCCTCCAAAGTATCCCACATGGGAACATGAGACATCCTGGTAGAGGATGTATTTTCCAAAAGGAAGTCGGAGCTTTGCCCTACCGAAGTTTTTAGCAGTATTCTCTTAGGAGACGGCACAGAGAAGGGCAAGAAACAAGGTTCAGGGTTGAGGTGTGCCCACCAGGGTCCCCTTTGTGACAGGCATAGCTTTTGTTCTCCTCCTTTGACCATGGTGACAGCCATATAAGGAAGCAATTTAACTATTTGTTTCTTGTGGTAATCACTTCCTGATGATACCTGCTGTCCAACACAATCAGACGCGGCTTTCGGCCTGCGTGGTGATGTGAGGACTACCCTACACCCACGCTTCCATGGAAGCCTCCTGCAGTGCAAGCAGCATCCCTTGTGTGCAGGAGCTGCAGCCTGAGGCTCGAGGCAGTGATCTCCACCGATCCACACAAGCAGAGGCACTCAGGAAGGCTGACAGCCTTGCAGAGAAGCAACCATGTCCTGGAACTATCTCAGAGTGGAAATGAGGACAAGGGAAATGACTTTGAACATGTTAGCTCAGCTGGGGGGTGACTTCCACACTGACTTGGAAGGGGTATACCAACCCAGCCAGGGTTGCAAGAAGTTCAGGGAGATATAGAAAATGAGAAGAATATGTACTATACTTCTCCATCTGACTAAGGCATGTCACACCAAGGAAACAGTGCAGCAGAAACATTCAGGATAAGGACAGAAGTCTGATTCATGCAGAATTATGTGTATTAGCAAAAAAGGGGAAAAAAAATAGCTCATATGTGTCCGAATTAGGAGATCAGCTAACTAAATGATGATCTCAAAGTCCACAAGATTATTACAAAGTTTTTGAAACTGGGATTATATTGTCAATTGAAGCAAGTTTTTATGATGCCATTCTGAAGTAAAAAAAAAAAAAATCACAATACAAAATAGAATGAATTCTAGGATTCTAATGAATGCACATGAAAAGTAATATGCAAAAATGAAATTTGTATGAGAAGATGTGTTTAATATTAAATGTGCCACTAATAGTATTATAAATTCATCTTTATATTATACAAATGGTGTAAAGGAGGGGTTGTGAGAAAGAAAATAACTTTGCCAAAGATCATATGCTTCAATAAGACACTGGAATTATCTCTGCCCAGTACTTAGACAAATGAAAGCTTCAGTTCATGGAAGAAAAGGCTTATCTGTCTCCCTGGGTATGAACAATTCTTGTAAGCTCATGCAGGTACACACTCAGGCAGGAGACAAGCAAACACATCTTCCCTAAAATAGCTCGGAGTCTCCATTTCTATAATGTACATAATACATAATATTATAGCAATCGGTAAATTATTTATAATCACATGAAACATTGTACTAACAAGTATATAGGGAACAGAGCTAAAACCTTGAGATTGGTGTCCAGGAACGGATGCAATGTTACTGTAAATTGCCGAAGAGTGGCTTCAGATCCTGTGTGCAAGCTCTATTTAAGAGTATCATGACCAACAAGACAGTGATCATATTCAGGCTAATACAATTTGAAAATACATTCATAACGGAGAAGTATTTTAATTTTTTTCTTTGCAAGGAAAAGAGAAATGCATGAAAGAAGAGACTGATATATTTGAAAGAAATGGGACAATCACAGACGTATGGCCTCTAACTACAAGGGCTCCTTGAGGATCTCCTATACAGGCTCCATTCTCTCAGGATTCTTCAAACTATTAAGAAACGCAGTAAATCATCCAAAACTCAGTGTTTGCAAGATTTTTATGGAAGTGGCCACACACCCCATATCTTCCTCATTTTGTGTCTCTATTTTCTATGTCAGGCTTACATTTCATATAAATTGATTTATTCCCAACTCTGCAGTCATGTTGATTTTTCCCTCTGGTCTCCATCCACAGTGTCATGTCCTCCCTCCCTATCACCCCTCTGGAAAACCCTCTTATGAACACCAGGTTTCCAAGACCCACGTTCTTTTCCAGGCTCTACTTTGCACAAAAGGAAGGACCTTAATATTTCCTTGACTCACTATCTGGGTAGCTGGCCACATCTCAGAGGGCTTTAATTTTCTCATTTGTAAAATAATGGGCTTGAACTAGAAGCTCTTTCTTATTTTAAATATCAGATATTATGGTGTAAAAGATACTCAGGACTCAGTATTTTAGTGAGGAGCATACTCAACGCTTTTTAAAGCTTGAGATGTTTCAAATTCCTTAATTTTGCAACACTGTATGTTAGACTAGTGAGATGTTTTTCTTACCACAACAAAGAGGAAAGCAAATCAAGCAGTTCTCATTTCTCCTAAGTAGTCAAGCAAATTTTCTGTTAAGCATTTTAAATGGAGGATGCAAGTTTAGGTTTAAATGAAACATGAAATATTTGAATTAAAAAATAAGTTTGTGAGTTATACCTCAGAAACCGAGTCTAAATGGAAGTGGGTTTTTTGTTGCTGTTGCAATTTTAACAAGCAAACTCAGCCAGCTCAAAGCAGTAAGACCATCACTCGAGTGAATGATGTAAAAGATGTCACATATGCACCCAGGCTGAGACCTTGCCCAGAACGTGGCCTCACTGCCTACTCCAGTGCCTCCAATGCAGGGATTCATCCATGGTTTTGGCAGGGGAAGCATATCTGGGAGTCGTTTATAGAGGGCAAGGGGTTTCTTTCAGGAAAATTGGGCACAGTTATGCTGTGTGCAATGGTTTTTAGATTGAGTCCAGGTGTACCCACTGAAGAGAGTCGGGATTGTTGTATGGTACAGGTTGGGTGCAGGGAGTGGGGAAAGGAGCAAGTTAAGAAACAGCATTCTGGGGATGCTCGCAACACTGGCGCTGGGCTCATGTGATCCTTGACTGAATGTGCATGCCACAAGAGCAGAAAACTGAGGTACATGGAGATGTGACAATTTATAGAGAGTTTAGCTGCAGTGAAGTCCAGGCCCCAGAGCACTCAATGCCTCCTAATTAATAGAGACAAAAGGTAGAATAGAAGTCACTAAATTCAGGGCAGGAGGCGAGGAGGAGAAGGGGGAGTTATTAATTCATAGGGATAGAGTTTTTGTCACAGATGATGAAAAAGTTTGGGTATAGATAGCAATAATGGTTGCACAATGTTGTGTATGTATCTAATGACACTGATAAGTGGTTAAACCACACTTATGAATGGTTAAATGATAAATGTTAGATATATTTTACCCCCATAAAAAACGTTCTAATAAAAAGCAAAAAAAAAAAGAAAACTGGTTCAGCAAAAATTAGAAACTAGTCTTCCTCAAGCACTGCACTAAATATAGCAGCCAGCTTCAAAACTTAGTTACTCAGCTCAGAGCAAGAAATTTCCCAAGAGATGGGACAGGGATTACCCAGGTTGTACTATGATGTGGAAAGAGCTGAAAAGACAGAAGCGAGGAACAGCTGCAGAAGAAAGAGAGTCAAAGCTTTGCCACATAGGAAGGCGGTGAGAGGAGAGCCCAAGCAGCTGGGGTCAGGGAGCCTCAAAGGGCCATGGAACAAGATGGCCTGCCCAGTTGCCTTTTAGTTACTTGTTTCCAAATAATGCAATAGATTTACACTAATATAGATCCATACTGTCAACCCTCCTGCCCCCCAAAATCTTAACTTAGCAGTATTAACTGAAGAGACAGAGGAAGAATATTTGCACCAGGAACCAAGAGATTTTAAAACCTTAAAATTATAATTCGTCCATTAGTTCCTATTCCTCTAAGTGATGCAAACTCAATTGCTTATGGCGATGAGGAGATAATATAGAGAGTCAAGTATGTGTGTGAGGAGGATGTATGGGACTGGGAACTGCGGTGGGACTGCAGTGATCGCAGGACTCAGACCTCACTTAAAGGCCATGGCAGCTCCACCTGCAGATTGCCCAGTACTGACTGACCTTTTGTCTTTCTTCAAAGAAGACATGCAGATTTTTACATAAAATCTTCAGATTTTTAAAATCCAAGAATAAAAAGTGGCTTGATTGCTTTCTTTCTTTCTTTATAGCAACCTGATTCATATTCAAATGCTTTATTCATAATTGCCAAAACTTGGATGCAACCAAGGTGTCCCTCAGTAGGTGAATGGCTAAACTGTCGTACAGTCAGGCATAGGACATGATTCAACAATAAAAAGAAATGCACTATCAAGCCATGAAAAGACATGGAAGAAATTTAAATGCATATTACTAAGTGAAAGAAGCCAATCTGAAAAGGCTACCTACTGTATGATTCCAACTATATGGCATTCTGGAAAAGGAAAAACTAGAGACAAAAAGGTCAGTGGTTGTCAGGAGTTAGTGGTCAGGGAGTGATGAATAGGTTCAGCAGGGAGGACTTTTACGGCAGTGAAAATACTTTGTGTGATACTATAATGATGGATACATGCCATAATGATTTGTCCAAACTCACAGAATGTACAAAACTGAGAGTGAATGCTAATGTAAACTATAGAGTCTGGGTCAATATAGGTTCATAGACTGTAACAAGTGTCCCACTCTGGTGGGGTGCTGATCATGGCAGAGGCTGTGCATGTGCAGGGCAAGGGGGTACATGGGAATTTCTGCATCTTCCTTGAAATTTTGCTGGGAACCTAAAACTGCTCTAAAAATCAAAGTCTATTATCAAAAAATAATTAAGTGATTAATACACTTTACAGCAAAATACACATGCATCTGCAGTAAAAATCTGGTTAATGGGCCACTATTTTCAAAATCTAGGCAACTCCAAGAAAGTCACTAAGGCCTTTGCTGCTTGTTCTTTCACCTGCCAAGCTAATTGCCTGTCTGTGGCTAGTACAGAAAAGGTTCAAGTCATTCTGTGCAACTTAATTCCTGCAAACTACTTATAACACACACACCACTAGACAGCATTTGTTTTATATGATAAAATATTTCTATCTCAGTTTAAAATTTTTAGAATTTAAATATGTATTATGCCTTCAGGGGAACTAATTGTCATAGTTTGGGTGGCAGACCTTCACTTTTCTGCCACCTTCTGTGGCATTATTTAATGGCTATTATTTTATGGCTTAAAGAACCCCCTGCCCCCCGGAATACAGACGTTTAACATCCACCTTCAGTTCTTATTATTTTTCATCTTCGTTAGACTAATAATCTCCCCGACTCCAAGGAAAACTGGAAAACTACTTTCTTCCAGAGTGGCAACCTCTTCTGTATTACACTTTAGACAGATATTGTAAATCACGACTCAATTCTCTTAGAAGCCAGCTTGGGCACTGCCATCTTGAGGTGGGGCCAGTCGGCTTATTATAAATTGGGTTAAGGCAGGTTTGTGTCAATGGACTATGACAGGCCTATATGTCTAGACAATTAAGAAAATGAGAGATTCCTGGTAGTGATAACATAATATTCAAGTACCTATGACTTTCATGTTGGGGGTGTTCACTGAAATTTTCAGTTTTTCTTTCATACAATAAAACAGTATGAAGTAAAAACAAGGAACAAGACATCCTGCCACCTGCTTATTTGGTTTCAAAGGGATGTGGATCATTTTTCTCCCTGGCTCAAAAGTGATCACAAGAGGTAGACCAAGCCCCCATTACAATAATAAGCAAATAGAATAAATTAGAAATAAGAAATATGATTTCTTGTATTTAAAAAGAAAGACAGAGAAAAACATATAGTGTATGGATCAGTTACCACTTAGCTTGCTGAGTGCCATGCCTTATCCCAAGGGCCCAACTGGGAATTCTTGGCATCTTATCAAAGACAGACAAAGTAAAAGAAGAAACTGAGAGGGAAGTTTCCTAATGGATCTCAAATGACTCCATGCCTGAAAGCACCCCTCTTCTGTGCTCAGAGGGAGCCAGGCCACTAGAGACCAAACTTCTTGGAAATTGTTAGGTTGGCCTTGTATAACTCCTTGCACTGGGTCATTTCTAATATTATTCCTTCATTCTAAATACATGGCCATAATAAATAAATTCATCTAAAATGTATTATGACATCGAATATAAAAGCTATATTGGAAACATAACCCATTATCCATCATTTAATGCTCTCTGTATAAAGACACCTATGGATATTTTTTTAATTTCAATACTTTTCTTGCACTTAAGAATTGGTCAAATTTTTTCTTTTAATCATTGAGACATTTTCCTTCCTGCCACTTCAACACTTAGTTCTTCCGGAAAGTAGAAGCTAAGCCTGAAGCTCTAACAGCAATTATAAATAGCTACAAAATATAGATGCATGTTTAACTTTTTCCAAGGAATGTGAAATCCGTGGTTATCTAAAATATCTAAAATTAAATCTTGCATAAAATGACCTTAATAAATATTTGTTAAATTGAGCAGAATTTACGACTCTTCCAGGAATTATGAAATAAGCACTTATAAATGGAAATTCCACCACTTAAAATGAATTTAATTAAGGGTAATTAATAACTTAATTCAAAGATACGATGACATTGAGATGGATTAAATGTAAAAAAGTACTGATGATCTGTTTTACCTAAATCTTGAAAACTAATGGGTAATGAGCACTACTTTTTACACAGGTAATAATTGTAGATATTAATACTACAGAAGCAAAAGACTGGCTGTGTCCCTCTGTTTCTAAAATCATACTTTGATTTAACTAATGACGATTTTCTGGTTTTCCATTCTAAATGGTTCTGTTATTCGCTGTTATTTTGTCAAAATTGTATTACCCTTGGGTGCAGCGTGTTGCAAGAATCATAGAATCATGAACTGAAGAGGTAACGAGGGTTCCTGTTCATGCCAGCACCCACCAGGTAAGTCAAGTATCAATGGACCTCTTTACAGATGAGACCATCAGGAACACCATGGCCAGTAATGCTGGAGTCAACTCAGTATATGTTCACTACTGAGTCATTCTACAAATATTCTCTCTGCTGTTCCATAAAGTAATCACTGAACTAGAAGTTGAATGGCTAATGGGAATCCAAAGAATCAGAGTGAAATATACTCGATAAAATAGATATAACCTGAGCTGGATGATCTAGGACCAAGATCTTTCTCTGGCCTAGTTATCTTCAACAAGAGGGCATCGGACTACAATTACACGGGGCACAGTTCATATTTGAGCATCAATGCTGACAGATGATACTTAAGAACGGTGCTGTGAAGACTTGCCAAGGAGGTGGAAGAGTGCTCTGATTGGTTAGTGGCATCTGTCATGCATTGCCACCCCTGCTAGACTAGACCCAAGATGTCTTCCATCTCCAGCACTCCGCAGGCCCAGAAATACACAATTCTGACATGGCTTCGATGTGACGCAATGTGATATGCACTCCCATTCTTTTATTTAGAATTATCTTCCCTCCCTCAGCCCTTTTGCCCAGTTCTTACTTGCCTTTAAATGTTCTTTTTTTCCCCATTTTTCCAGTTCCTTTTCCCTCCCATTCCATTCTGTCTTTCAGAATTTTCATCCTTCCTGTATATAATTATGGTGAATATCACTTAATTCCACTTTTCTGTTTAGGTACAGGCATCCTTTCAGTTCGGATTTCCATAAGGGGACATTTTGCTATAGTATTGCTCAAGACACCTGTCATTTTTTGCTGGATTAGGGCTACTTTAATATCTCATTGCACACACATACACACACACATGCGCACAGCATACACTTATGGCAGAGAAATGGAAATTATAGAAAAACAAAGGGAAGAAAAAATCATCCATACATGTAGTTATATGGTAGCTTTGCATATTAAATAAAATTATGACCATGCTTCATATACTATCCCTCCATCTCCCCCACGACACTTTCTTTTACTTTTTACATTATATGGTGAAACACGCCTGAAGAAGCTGTGAACTCTTCAGGGAAAGAGCTCACCAATGATTCAGAGAACTTGTTCGTCCTTAGTTAAATCTCTTAAACATGCTAAGTCTTCCTTTGTTATCTGCAAAGCTACCTATATGGACAAACAGTGAGAATAATATAACAAATATGAAAAGCTCTTGACTTCCCCCAGATGAGCACAAAACCAAAAGTGTATAAAACTTCCTGCATCACAAACTAAAAGTTGATACAAAGGCACAAAAAGTAAAGTTTTAAAAAGAAACAACATACTGCCATATATGCACAATATGTAATAAATTTATAATATCTGGAAAGAATAAAGAACTCTTACATACACATAAGAATGAAAAAATCAATATCAAAAGGAATAATGAATAGGCACTTCAGGAAAAAATACAAATTTTTAATAAACATATGAAGAGATTTTGAAGTTCAAACAATGCAAATTGAAATAAAGTTTATATCAGTAGGTATCAAAAAAGTAAGATTTAAATTTATATTCATTAATTCTACAGATAACTATCAAATGCCAGCACAAAAAGCGATCAAAACCTGCTGCTTTTGAGGATTTGGGAAGAAAAATTTCATATACTGCTGGCAACAAAGGAGTCTTGAAAAAGTCATATTGGAGGCAAATTTGTCTGAATTTATCAACTTTTTAAATCAACTTTCGTTTTTCCTTTGCTCACATACCAAATCCAATGCTCCAGCAAACCCTAGATTGTTGATACCTTCAAATATCTGTCCAATCTGACTCCTCCTCACTACGTTTCTAGAACAATTACCCCAAGCCACGATGCTCTTTCTTCTAGCCTACTCTAACAGCTCCTCCGCTGCAACCAGTATTGCTGCCCTGTAGTCTATTTCTTTTTCCTAAAAAGCAGCTGCAATCATATTTTAAATGTAAATCAAATCATGTCATTATACTGCTCAAAACAATCCAGTGGGTTCCCTGCACTCTTAGAGTAAAATCCCAAATTCCTACTATCGCACCTTCCTCTCCATTGGCCTCTCCGACCAGTGTCTGGCTATGTCCCAGTGTCACCTGGCCTTCTTCCACTCTTCATTTTTGTCCAGACACACTCACCTTTTTGCTTCCCCCTAAATACATCAAGGCTGTTTCTGCCTTAGGGCCTAATGTGAATTCATACTCTCTCGCCTTCTCCAGATCTTTGTCGGATCTGCTCACCTCGACCTTTTTTGGGCGCCCTAACTCTAAGAGCAGGCCTATGGCCCATCATGCCCAAACAAACCCTGACCTATTTTTTGAGAGAACCTATCACTGCTTAAAACTATATTGTTGTATCTTTTTTTTCTTCATATTTTATGTATACACATACTCTACACAAAATACTCTTGCTTATTTGTTGGTTTTTCTGTCTCTGCCACTGGAATGTGAGCTGCAGAAGTACAGGAATGTGTTTATTTTGCTCGAGAATATCTCTAATTCTGGAACCATGCCTGACGTAGTAGTAGATGCTCCATAAATTATTGTTGACTTTATGACTGACTGACTGAATAAATAAATTTAAGGCACATATAATATTTCATCCAGCAATTCTGATATGGGGAAACTACACTAAATAAATTACACCTGAGCAGGAAGAGGGGCACACTGTGGTATCCATTACAGCACTATCGGTAATAAAGAAAAACGAGGAAAATCCTATGTGTCTACCAATATGGAGTCACCAGACAAGTTATAGCACATCCATCTTATATAATATAGTGGTACAAAAAGAAAAAAAAATCATGAGGTAGAGCTATGTGATTTAATAGAAAAAGAGCCACAAGACGTTGCTAAGTGAAACAAAAATGTAGGTCACTGGCACAGCTCTCTTTCTGAAATCTGATAATAGATAAAAGGTGCCATATTTTATATAGGGAATGTCAAAATAGCACTATATATAATAGAAGCCAGCAAGAACATCTCACAGATTTTGTGACAGATGCTGTACTTCCATACCCTAATTAATACCCTGACAGACCTGGACGTCATCAGATGAAAACAGTCCCCTGTGCTGTGTCATCACCTGGCTGCCAATACATCATGTATCTGAGAGGCAGAAATTTTCTATTATTGCCAGGTAGTCTGCTCTGGGTTTATCTTAAAAAGTAGTGAGACTGTCCTCTATTTTTTTGTTGTCACTTGTACACATTATTTTTAGTTCTGTCCTTTGTCAACTTAGGAAAAAAAAAAAAAAAAACAGATCACATCCCTCATTTCTTCATCCTTCTTTCTAATTTTATAAAAAATATGTTTGTGATAAACAAATTAGAAAAGGCATAAAATCCTAAAGCAAGATAAAAATGTCCTCTATAATCCCAACACCAAGAAATAGCTAATATTTAAATTCTTGCTTATGTATTTTCAGCATCTTTTCAAAGTGCAGGTAGGCATACACTCTCCTCCATTTTTGGAGCATTCTCTACAAGCAGTGCTGAATATTTTTTTTCATCAAACATCCTATACACATTTTTCCGAAAACATTAAATACATATATGAAAACAAACATTCTCTTACTACTTGCATTCAGTTCTAGTTTATGTATCCAATATTTATTCAATAAATCATTCATAAGTCAACAGTAAATGTTAGGCTCCTACCATGTAGTAGGGACTAGGTAGGCACTAGCCATCTCACTGAGGTCCCTCCCTATATGTCAGGGAAGATAGATGCTGAACAAGCAATCCTCCCAAAGGCAACTCCCTTCTTCCAGTTGCTTAGAATCATCTTTCATGTTTCTCCTTTTTTCATACCCTGGATTCAATCTTTCAGAAAGTCCATTGGCTCTACATTCAAAATATACCCAGATTTGTTTAGGTGAAAAAAGCAAGGCACAAGTATATATTACATGCAAACATGTTTAGGTAAGAAAAGGAGCAAAAGTTAGCATAATCTGTTTTATGCCTCCTTTTACTTATACACACACATGTACCATGACCTACTCACATATGCACACACACATATATAAATATATTTATATCAAGAACCATTGGAAGTATAAACAAGAAACTAATAAAAGGGAATATAGGAGAGTTGTACTGTGACTTCTATTGTATGGCTTTCTAAATAGTATTGACTTTTAAATCAATGTAAATGTATTGCTTATTAAAAATAACATTAAGATATTCAAACAATATACAATTGAAAAGTATCACAACGCAGCCCTTCTTCACCACCTCCACCCTTACCACGCTGGTCCTCACCCCAACACCTCTTCTCTTTATTTTTGCAACAGCCTCTTAAATGGCCCCCTTGGCTCCGCACTGTTCCTTCAGCACATTCTCAACACAGGGGTTAGAGCGATCACGTTGAAACGTAAGTGGAATCAATTTGTTTCTCTGATCAAGTCCTCCAATGGCTTGTCACCCCTCTCTGGGTGCATGGCCCGTGTCCTCATGGTGGCCTGTGGAGTCCCTGCATTGTTGCAAACTCTTTGTTTGCTATTCCACCACTGGTTCTCTCTGCCCGGCCACAGTGGCCTTTTTGCTATTCTTCCAATGCCCGTAACATGGTCTCCCCTAAAAGGTTTTCCTTTGCTCTGTCTGGAATGCCTTCTCTCTGGCATCCGCAGGCTTCTGCCCTTCACCTGAGGCAGGTTTTCAATCACTTTTCACGTTATCACTAACCCTTCCCTCAACACCCTACTTAAAACCAATTGTCCCCTCCTCTACCACCATTCACCATGATCCCCACCCTTGCTCACCATTCTTGAACAGCACTTATCACTAGCCGGTATATAACATGCTTTACTTATTTGTTCCTTTTTTAATGACTCGTTTCTTCTGTACTTATTCACTGCTTGATCCCGGTGTATTAATGGGTACCTGGAGCACAGAGTAGGCACTCAGTAGAATAAACAAATTTAGTTATTGAATAAATAAATGACAATAATCAATATAAGTTTGCTCAGAACTACAAAGAGGGACTACAATGCACTATAGGAACAGAGTGCATGAATTAAGTAGCCAATCCCCTACTGATGAATATTTCATTTATTTAAAATATTTCACTATTATAATTATGTAATAAAAATCTGCATATAGAAATAATTGCACACATATCTGATGATTACTTAGAACTAATTTCCAAAGTTAAGTGACTAGGTAAGTATGTACATTTTAAAGACTTAATACATATTGCCAAACTGCCAATAAGGAAAGTTGTGGCTATTTAGCTACACAGTCAATGGGTGTTATTTTATAAAAACATATTAATTTAATAGACAAAAATATTGTTTTAATCTGCTTGGCTTTGAAGACCAATTCATTTAAAATGTTTTTCATTTGTTTCTTGGGAATTTTTATTTTTCTTTTGTGACTTCCTTGGTCGTGTCTTTTGCTCTTTTTATTTATAGTTTGTCTTTTTCTTATTAAATTATGAGCTTTTATTTATCAAATGCATATGATATGATTTATCTAATGTGTCGCTATTGTTTCCCAGTTTGTTGTTTGTGTTTCACTGTATTAATTTTCATTTGACATACTAACATTTTAAATTTTTGTTTGATTAAACTTAATACTTTCTGTTATAGTTTCTCACTTTGTGTCAACGATTAGAAATGACTCACTATCTCAAGGAAATACAAAATTCACTCATGTCTTCTTTGGGTTTTAGTTTTTGACAGTACTAACCATAAAGGAAAAAAGAAAAGGGGGGAAAAAACCATCAGATACATAAAATGGCATGTGTAAGTTTTAGATAATTGATTTCCTTTTAAATAATACAACCTTTTCCTAAATATGCAAATATCGGACAATGAATTTAATAAATTAAACTTATAAGTAAATAAAAAAATTAATTTCATTTAAGCTAGATAAAATAGCAAGGACCTTTAAATCTCTTCTTCCCCTTCTTCCTTGAAAGTACTGGTTGCCTTTTTGCATGAGCTCAACTGGCTTATCTCCCCCTGGTAACCATAAAAGAGCTACTCAATGTGGAAGAACTGACTTGAGAGGTCACTCCTGGGGGCCAGAGGAGGAGGCGGCTGTGAACTTCATCAGTCACACTTCCTGGTTTGGCAGGGAGATTTGAAAGCAGCTGTTTTAAGTCAGATTTCAGTTCAGTTCATTTATTTTCCTCTTTTTTTGTGTGACTGGTAAGGAGATTGCAACCCTCTGCACGGTGTGGTCTGCACCACGCTCAGCCAGTGAGTGCACTGGCCACCCCTATATGGGATCCGAACCCGCGGCCTCAGCGCTACCAGCACCGCACTCTCCAGAGTGAGTCATGGCACCGGCCCCATGTATCTTCCTCTTGATTCGACCAACATATTTCCTGATACATTTAAAGCAGGTATAAGATCTAAGATCCGTGATTTTCTCAGATAATGAGGATCTTCCAGATGGTGTTTAATCAAATATTCACTCTCTAGAAAAATCTCTGAGGTATCACATGATTTTTGTGGATATTGATAGACTATTAATCAGAGAGAAGAATCCTGTCTTTTCACTGTGCCAACATTGCACTGGACAAAAAGACAATCGAAGTTTCTGTTTATTTTGACAAACAAGTTATGCTGACCATCTTGTTTTTACCATTAGTTTGTATCAGTTAATTTACCACAGAAGTTTTTAAAAACTTATTTCAATATGAAACTTCTCTATTGCTATCACAAAATTTTTGGACATTTTATGAGTTTTCTACAACCTGGAATTCGGTTTTTAGGTGTTTTTTTTTTTTTTACATGAACCTCTTCAAAATAAATACAAACATAAATACCAACTTATAATGAGTGACCTAAGCTAAGCTAGATCCTGGTTTCAGCAGACATGGGTCTGGATCTTGTCCTCACTACCTATATGACTTTGGACATTAATATTTAAATCCTCAAACCCCATTTTTCTTGTTTATTAAAAAGGAGGCAACACTATGTGCCTCACACAGCTGTTGGGAAGTTCACTATGCTAATGCATGTCCAGTGCCTCACCATAGCAACTGCAGATTTTTATTAACCTTCCCGAGGTCTTCTGCAGCATCTCTGGCCTAAGCTCCCTGGAGAGGCAGATTCACAATAAGCAGAACTTCCAACTAAGTAGACTTCTAATCTCCTTATTCCAAAAGGAAAGCCATCCTCTTTCACAATGGAGATGCTCTGGGGGAAGACTGTGGTTTGGGGTGGGTGGAAGGAGATGACAGTACAAGGCTACCGTTCTGAGTGGGACGGCAGGCAGAAGGTGCTGAAATGAGCACAGGTGCTTCTCCACTTACCCTTATCCTTTTGTTCTCTTAGGTACTAAGTGATGGCAACAGGACCAATCCAGGGTCTTTTAATGACAGGTGTACAGAAAACCAAGACCCAGGCAACAGTTGGACTCAGATCACCAGCAATCAGGGTTGTTGAGAAGGAAGGCTCCCAGTCAGGAAACTCCTTGGTATAGAGACCAGGTACTAATGCGTCTTGACATTCGCATCTATAGGTACACTTTGTCACGCTTTGCCTCTTTTCATGTATCTGGATCCCCCATGCATGCTCTTCTCTGAGGTCCTGCTGTTCTGCCAGTGTTAGATGAAGCTAAGCTTCTCACTGACTCTAATGCAATCTGACCCCTATCCAATCCGTCTGCACCCCGGTAAGCCTGCACAGCCATTCAAGCTGCTATTTAATGACATGCTCTGTGGTTCTGAAGACAGTAACAAGAGGAATGGGTTTCTCTTTGGGAATAGGAAATACCATCCCAGGATCACAAATTGTCTGAAGCAATTTGTGTTTCTACTTACAGTGTTCAAAACCCTAATCCAATTAAATTTTTCTGTGGACATAATATGACTCAAATATACTTCTTGTTTGGTTGGATGACTTATTTTAAATATTTATAAGATCCATTGTGATTTAGTAAAAGTGGCATATTTTTATAGCATCCAGACTGATTTTTAAATACACACATATGATTATTTCATTCCATACTTTATGATCTGAGGATAAAGACCAAAATCTCTTAATTGACTAAAAGGCCCAGCATGGCCAGGCATGGCCACTTCAAAGACCTTGTTTTTACCACTGCCCCTCTGGCATTACTGACAGCCTCTCTTCCTTTCCCTGCCCGCTCCTTCTGATGTCACGCCTTTCATCTGAGCAATTCATTTTCATCCTGTAAGTCTCCGTTCTAATATCATTACCTCCAAGAAGCCTTCATTGAAACTCCTGTTAATACAGTCCCTCGGCACCCTGAGCCTCTTCACAGCAGCAACATTACAGCTTATCATTACATATTTATTTGTGAATTTACGCAATAAGTAAACTTCTCCTCCACTAAAGTGTAAACTTCTTGAGGGCAGAGGACATCTCTGTTTTGCACATCAGTGCTAATACAGAGCTTGTGACATAGTCTGTGCTTGATAAATTGTATTGAATGAAGGAGGAAATTAATCAATTTTTATTAAACTCAATGTTTATAACCTTATTTTACACATTGTTAAAAGAATATAGAATATAAATATTTTATATAAGAAGAAAATATATAAGAACATTTATAAGAAGAAAATATAAATATTTATGTAGCTAAATAGTCACAACTTTCCTTATTGGCAGTTTGGCAATATGTATTAAGTCTTTAAGCTGCAGTCATCAGGCTTCTATCTTGTAGAATGATTCTAGAAATCGAGCAAAACATTAGACACTAATTGTTGAAAAGCATCATAAACAGTTAAATTTTAAAACAGCATTAGATGTTGCTGTCATTTTCTCAAAGCTATAAAAAGGAAGGATGGTTTCTTCCTATTAAATCTGTCTTGAAATCCCATAAACTGGAATACTAACTGTTCTACACACACCCATTCAACTATTATTTCATTCATGGAATATTTATAGGTTGTGTCGCTGCTCCAAGATCATTACTTAAAGGCAGTGCGGGGGGGGGGGGG